>NC_134867.1:54599072-54899072 GCF_049852395.1 Peromyscus maniculatus bairdii | reverse complement strand
TGACTTCTAAAAATTATTGTTTTAACTTTTTAAGGTGGGGAAGAGTCTCTGAAATTTTAGTGTCTAAAATACTATGCTGAGGGTTTTAGATGGGGCTTGAATTTCAGTGTCATCCATGAGAGGAATTACATTTTAGAAGGTTAAGATCTAGTCTCAAGATGCATTTTCTGGGGAAAGAGGCTTTTATCCTAGAAGAGAATCTTAAAGGTTAATAACTGAGTTCTGAAAAGAGTAGACAGCGTGTATTATAGCCTTTCTTTTATTTAGACAATGGAAGAAATATTTTGCAGTTGGTATGCAATTAAAATTGTGGTTGCTAGAATTTTATTCTGAATTCAAATATCCTTTTAGACATTTCTCCCTCCAGTGTAAGCCATTAGAAAAGGGGGAGGGGATGTTAATGACACCTAATGACACTGGCTTGTCTTTCTCTACTGCAACTTTCAGATTGCTACAACTCTAGGGATTCTCCACCAAGCATTTCAACAAAGCACAGCTGGAAAAGAGGTGGTGGGGTTAATGGCATGCTCCTCTCATCTGTTTTTACTATGGGCTCTCCCTTTCTTTGGGGAGTGATTTTCTGACCATTGAAATATAAGATTAACAAGTAGATTAAAAAGAAACTAAGTCCAATACTGAACTCAACTCAATTTAGCATTTCTGTTATTATTATGAAGATGGTTCTGACATGCATTCACGTACTTTGTGCTAACACAGCTCTAACATCCAAAGATGACTGTGCTAAAGCATCTTCATATCTAGTGGGGTGAGTGGGAGGCTAAGACATGATTAACAAAAGAAAGCAAGGCAGAAAAGTGTCACAAAGGAGACACACAGGAATTTACAAAAGCAGGTACACAGAATACAGTCACACCTAAGGAGTCCTGTGCATGGAGGTGGGCCATGGGAAAGGGAGGTAGGAGGGAAATTGGGACATTATTGAATGATGGACTAGGCATCATTATTCATCAGATAAGGCATGACCATTTGTAACTGAGGTGATGATATAGTTGGACCTGTGGTTTCAATGATCTCCTTTAGTCTTAGATCACAGGCTATCATAGGATAAAGGGAGGCAGGAACTAAGAGAGGTTAGGAAGCCTTTGTGGTACCCAGGGTAGAGGTAGAAACTGGAAACAAAGGAGAGATGGAGGATTCTGTGTCTTGCCTCATCTCTGTCATTGTGCACTTGGAATTTAATTTAGTCCATTGAGTATTTCCCAGTGATATTATTTTGTAGTAGAATGAGAAATGATCTTAAAGTGGTGATAAATATTTACTAATAAGAATATCTTGTATATGTGACAGCTGGCTGTCATGGCTTGGATCTCAGGCATGGATGACTGACTCACTAGGTCTTTTGTTGCTCCCACTTAGGTGCCAAAGATCTCTCTTAATTACCATAAAATAAACAGATTAGGTTGCCTGCAAATCCATCCTTGTCATATAACTAGGTCATTTGTGGTACTTAGATTTTCATCCCCTTTTTAAAAATTCTTTCTTAGTTCTGTACATTTTGCTGAGGCTGAGGAAGTGGGAGTGGGAGGCTGTGGCATCTCACTGGAACAGGGATGCTGAAGCTGGTGATGGGCTAAGGAAGTGGGAGTGGAAGGCTGTGGCATCTCACTGGAACAGGGATGCTGAAGCTGGTGACAAGGAGTGAAATCTAGATTCCAGAAGCAGGAAAATGGGGGGCAGCTGGAAAGAAGTAAAAGCGATTTGGGTTAGAGGTTGCAGCTAAAGGTGGAAAATGGGTGTGTTCAGGGGAAAGCACATGTGGCGACGGTGCAGGAGAATGCCTGTGTTGAGAAGGGAGTTTTAAGGGGAAGGCTTTTATGTAAACGCATCCATGAATTGAAAAAGGGCATGAAAAGAAGTCCACTCTGGGGGCCAACGACACCAGACATACCCCTGCTCGTGGCTGTGACTCCTCAGATTAGAACACTCAGTTTATTCCCAGGGGGAAGAGAAGCCTCTGATGTTCCTCATGTTGGGAATTCCTCTTAAGGTTCTGCTACCGGGATTGTGGTTTATCAACTACTCCTGAGCATTTTTTTCTTTTTTATGCGTAGAGTTTACAAGAGCACATTGGAAGGAAAGCTAGGGGACATTTTGCTATTTGGTGTCAGAGTCATCTCTGAATTCACATAACTCTAAGCCCAAGTCATCTGCTCTGCCCCCACCACCTTTGGGCTATCAGTTCTGCAGAGGTTCCTCGTGGCTCATCATAAGGCCTGGTGGACATGAGTGGGTTTGAGAATCACCACAATGGTCTTCAGCCATTTCCATTTTTTTTCTTATAACTTCTTTCTCTTTGTGGATAAGTGTTTGGCTTTCTAGTTCTTTTCATGCCTCTCTGCTCATTTAGACCTTTAGTGTTTCTTTATTGAGGATGATTTCTTATGGTGAAAAGCATCATATACATGGAATACCATCACACACACACACACACACACACACATACACTCATACACACACAGACATACACACAGAGAGACACACAGACATACACACATACACAAACACTAACACACACAGACATACACACACATACACACACACATACACACACATACACACACACACTCACACACACACACAGACATACATACATACAGACACAGACACACATACATACACACACACACACACACACACACACACACACACACACACACACACACACACACGGCAGCCACCATCTTAGGTTTCCTCTCCACCGCTGCCTTTGTTCCTCTCCATTGCTTTCTAGTACACTGTTGTTTTAAAACACCATGAGAAGTCTTATCTATTGGGGAAAACATCTTGCCCAGCTTTGGGCGACTGCATAAAATGCTGGTGGAAGCATACGCTTGAAATTCATAGGCATAGCTTTTAAAACAATGCTAGACTTGTCGAGAACCCGAGAGAACAGAAAGCACGGTATCTGTACCTTTCTCCCTGCCCCTACAGTCCTCTACTGGCTAACTTTCTGCATGCATGTGGTTCACTTTTTACAACCAAAAACAAATATTGAGATATTCCTTGTGAGTGCCCTTCGCTCTATCTCAAATTCATGGCCTCTTCTCCTTTAATTATTATTGTTGCATTTTTTTCTATACATACACATGTGTATATACAACATGTGTATACATATACACATATGTTTATATTTAACCTACTGAGTCCCTGGAGAAAATGGACTCTCTTTTATTTTAACAGCTATTGACTGTCTTCATCTAGGGGGCAGGCCTTATGACATCCATGTTGGCATGTCAAATGGTGTCATTTCTGCAAGTCTTGTTCAGGCAGCCACGTTGTTACGATGTCATGGATGCGGCTCCCTCCTATGTAAAAGATACCGTCTCACAGCAGACATCTTGGTTCTCTCATGCTTACAGTCTTTCTGGAATGTTCTCTGAGTCTCATGCATGGGGGTGCGTTGTAGATGTATCACCCTACAGAAATGCAGATATATTCTTATGAACTTAAGTCTGGAGTTGATATTAGGGTTCACTCTTTGCTGTACAGTTTTCTGCATCTGATGATACGTAATGTCATGTATCCTCACAGCAGTCTCACGGAGGTCCACCATATTAGGCGTCCCCTATGCTTCTCTGCCTATTCCTCTCCAAGCATCAGACAACTCCTCATCTTTTGGGGATTGTTTTTAATTTTATTGAGATAGTGTCTCACATCACAGTCCAGGCTTTTGTGAAACTCACCAGGTGGTCCAGCCTGGCCTCAAACTTGTGTAAATCCTCCTGCCTCAGCTTCCCAGAATGCTAGGATTATGGGCTTGTGCCATGGTTCCTGGCCAGTCTTTATTATCTCTTTGGTGTTGTCTTTTTTGATGTCTCATGGTTACAGCTGTAGAGATGTAGCCTTTTCAGATGGACATTTTCCCCATCTGGTATAGGAACTTAGGATTTTCGCATGTCCTTCCATGGTTCGATGGGTCATTGTTTTTTAAGCAATTACTGAACAATATTCCATTGTGTGGATTGAGCTCATTTTATCTGTTCAACTACAATTGACATCAGAGCTGTTTCTAAGTCTTTAAAATGAGAGTTAAGGCTTCAGGTAACACCTGTGTGCAGCTGTGGGTAGTTACAAGTTGCCAGCTCTTTTGGGTAAACACCAAGGTGTGCCATTGCTGAGTTGTAGAATAAGAATGCATTTAACTTTGTAGGAAATGATAGGCTGTTTCCCCGCATCACTGATGTTTTACATTCCTATCAGCAGTGGATTAGAGTTCCCGTTCCTTCATAGGCTCAGTAG
Source organism: Peromyscus maniculatus bairdii (assembly GCF_049852395.1). Lineage (NCBI taxonomy): Eukaryota > Metazoa > Chordata > Mammalia > Rodentia > Cricetidae > Peromyscus > Peromyscus maniculatus. Next base: position 54,894,812 of record NC_134867.1, on the reverse strand, counting down.
TAATTGCTGGTGTCAGGTGTAATGGTTTGGATAAATTTTCCCCAGAAGCTAATGTGCTAGAACTTCAGCTTGTGACCATATTGTGAGGTGCGGGGCCTTTGAGAAGAGGGCGGCTGGTGGGAGGAAACCGCTTACTAGGGGCATAGAGCACCTTAATGGGGCTTTTGGTTAATACCATTTTTACATCTTAAATAAGGAACTCCTTCCTGCACTGATTTTATGTGTATTGATGGTATTTGTACATGTTCTTATTGTTCTGTCTGCCTGTCTGTCTGTCTGTATATGTGTCTGTCTGTGTGTAGGTGCATGTTGTGTTGATGTTGAGTCTTTCTTTTGAAACAGAGCCTTTTCTTGAGCTTGGATTTCTGCTTGGCTAGGCTGCCCCCTGACTAATGATCTTCAGAGATGCCTCCTCTCTTCACCCCATGCTTGTCTTGGACTGCTAAGCCAGCTCTGTATGTGGGTTCTGTCGCTCTAAACTCAGGTCCTCATACTGGCTCACCGGGCACCTTACCAACTGCACCGTCTCCCCAGCCGCTTGCACTGATGTTATGAGGCTGTTGTTTCCTGTTGTAGAAGTGGTTTGAAGTCACTTCTCTGTGCTCTGTCTAGACAAGATGCAATCCTGCCTGGCTTTATCCACGTGTGTAATCCCCTCCCCCCAATATCTTCTACTTGAAACACGATCTTTCTCCCAGATGTTCCCCTAAGTCCTCAGTGACGTCTTTTATTGTCGGTCTGTTTCTTCCATCTATGGACATCCATCTGTTCAATGGTCTGTTGTTTTTCTGCCCTGCCTCAGACTATTCTTTTAGTTTTTATTGAAATCTTAGTATCTAGGAAAATATTTTTACCTTGTTCCTTTTAAAGGGTGTTTGGTATGTCATGTTATTGATCATTTTAATGTCCAGGTATTTTTTATACGTGTCTGCGGTGTGTTCACACACATGCCAGCACACACACACACACACACACACACACACACACACACACACACACACACAAACACACATACTCTTGGGTTTGGATTACATTGTATCCTTAGAATCAACCTGAGAGAAGCATAAATTGTTACTATTTAATTTTTTCAGTTCATAAAAATCATTCTTTTAACCTTTTACCATTTCTTTTTTCTTTTTTAACATCTTATAATAAAATTTTATGATCTCTACTCTTCTCTATAGAAGCCATGAATCTCTTTTGTTAATTTTTACAGGTTGTATTTTAAATGCTACTTTAAGTTCTATTTTTATTTTATTTGTAACTGTTCATCACTGGTCTGTATAAATGGATTCAAACTTTTGGTTTCCCTTGCTCATGACTGAACCCAGAACCTTTCATGTGCTGCCTAGGTGGCCTGCCACTGAACCATACAGTCAACCATGATTATGGAAGTGCATTTATAATGAAGCATACTTGTAAAAATTTTAACTTTTTTCTTTAAATCTCATATATATCGCTCACATATATTTATATCATATTAATTATATTTTGTTATATTATATTTATATTTTATATGAATATGTGTGTATTTATTTATGCTTCTGTAAATGATGGATGGCAGTTTTTTTCTTTTATCTTTAGACAGTCTATGTCTTACTTATTTTTCATGTTTTGGGAAGGCTACACAGCACATGTGGCTATGAATGGTATAATGGTCATTTTTGTGGTGTGGTTGATTTAGGCAATGTTTCTCCATCACCACAAACTTAGAAAGGGGCGTTTTATTTTCTCCTTTTCTTTATGAATGAAGAAAGTGTCCATTCAAATTGAATTCAAAGTGATAGAGTAAATTGCTTCAAGTAGTAGCGTAAGTATGTAAGGTGGGAGTCCCCCAGGGAATGAAGTTCTGTTTGACTCTGGTCCTGAGCTCTGGGGTACCCCCAGCAGTGCTCAGACTGCATAGGACCCCCAGGACCTTTAGAAGAAATGAAAGGCCAAATGCTAGGGGCTAAATGAGGAAAGGTGTTAGTGTGTCTAGTTAGGCAGACTAAGGATGGGGATTGAGGTGTGTAAGGCAGTACAAAACTTGCTACTGTGTGTCAAAGTCACCTGAAATATTTTGGATAAAAACACAACAATTTTATGTCCATAGTTTTTGAGACATTACATGTTGTACCACCCAAACAAGTGAGGTCCTAAACCACATGACTGTACTCTGAACAGACATTCAGTGTTTGGGAGTGAGTGGTGGCACCTGGGACCTGTTGTAATCCAAACCTTAACCTTTGGATGTGAAAATGCCAAGTGACTGTTGGAATTATTCTCCAACATTTGAAAGGGGTATACATCTTCCTGTGTGGGAAAAGGCACAGTGGGAAATAAACACTGGAGACTTGAACATCCATGTCACCTCCTATTTTAGGATTGCGCCTGTGGGGAGATCTACGCTACCACAGCCGGCTTACATTATCTCCACTTCCCCAGTACTAGGCTGACAAGTGTGTACCCCCACAGCTCTCTTTTTTATGTCGTTTCTCAACTTGATCTCAGGTCCTCATGTTGTCAGGCAAGCTCTTTACTCAGCCATTTGTTCAACACCCTGGTTCTCCCCCCCCCCCATTTTTCTTTATTAAGAAAATTTCTACTCACTCTACATACCACCCATAGATCCTACCTCCTCCCTCCTCCCATCTCCAAGCCCTCCCTCCTAAGCTGCCCCACATCCCCACATCCCCCAAATCAAGGTCTCCATGGGGAGTCAGCAGAGCCCAGCACATTGAGCCTAGGCAGGTCCAAGCCCCTTCCCACTGTACCAAGGCTGAGCAAGGCTCCACACCTGGTTCTCCCTTCTAATCACTCATACCTTTATTTGTTTTTTTTTTTTTTTGTGATATATATTTTTTATTTTACAATACCATTCAGTTCTACATATCAGCCATGGGTTCCCCTATTCTCCCCCCTCCCACGCCCTCCCCTTACCCCCAGCCCACCCTCCATTCCCACCTCCTCCAGGACAAGTCCTCCCCCGAGGACTGTGATCAACTTGGTAGACTCAGTCCAGGGAGGTCCAGTCCCTTCCTCCCAGACTAAGCCAAGTGTCCCTGCATAAGTTCCTGGTTTCAAACAGCCAACTCATGGAATGAGCACAGGACTTGGTCCCACTGCCTAGATGCCTCCCAAACTGATCAAGCCAATCAACTGTCTCACCTATTCAGAGGGCCTGATCCAGCTGGGAGCCCCTCAGCCTTTGGTTCATAGTTCATGTGTTTCCATTCATTTGGCTATTTTTTTTCAATAATTGAGTAAAACTGAAATTTATTATATGCCACAGTCGTCCTAGGGACCTCCATGCTATATATATAGCCTCTATGGTTCTATGGGTTGTGGTCTGATTGTTCATTTTATATCTAGAATCCACCAATGAGTGAGTACATACCATAACTGTCTTTCTGGGTTTGGGTTACCTCACTCAGGATGATTTTTTCTAGTTCCATCCATTTGCCTGCAAATTTCATGCTTTCATTGTTTTTCTCTGCTGAGTAGTACTCCATTGTGTATATGTACCACATTTTTTTCATCCATTCTTCCGTTGATGGGCATCTAGGTTGTTTCCAGGTTCTGGCTATTACAAATAGTGCTGCTATGAACATAGCTGAGCATGTATCTTTATGGTATGTATCAGCATTCTTTGGGTATATGCCCAAGAGTGGGATGGCTGGGTCTTGAGGTAGTTCGATTCCTAATTTTCTGAGAAACCGCCATACTGATTTTCACAGTGGTTGTACAAGTTTACATTCCCACCAACAGTGGAGGAGTTTTCCCTTTGCTCCACATCCTCTCCAACATTGGTTGTCATTGGTGTTTTTGATCTTAGCCATTCTAACAGGTATAAGGTGGTATCTCAGAGTCGTTTTGATTTGCATTTCTCTGATGATTAAGGATGTTGAGCATTTCTTTAAATGTCTTTCAGCCATTTGTAGTTCTTGTTTTGTGAATTCTCTGTTTAGCTCTTTAGCCCATTTTTTAATTGGACTGTTCAGTGCTTTGATGTCTAGTTTCTTGAGTTCTTTATATATTGTGGAGATCAATCCTCTGTCAGATGTGGGGTTGGTGAAGATCTTTTCCCAATCTGTTGGCTGTCTTTTTGTCTTATTGACTGTGTCTTTTGCCCTGCAAAAGCTTCTCAGTTTTGAGAGGTCCCATTTATTAATGGTTGTTCTCAGGGTCTGTGCTGTCGGTGTTTTATTTAGGAAATGGTCTCCAGTGCCAATGCGTTCAAGAGTGCTTCCTATCTTCTTTTCTATTAAGTTTAGTGTAACTGGATTTATGTTTAGGTCTTTGATCCACTTGGACTTGAGTTTTGTGCATGGTGACAGATATGGATCTATTTGTAATCTTTTACATATTGACATCCAGTTATGCCAGCACCATTTGTTGAAGATACTTTCTTTGTTCCATTGTATAGTTTTGGCTCCTTTGTCAAAAACCAGGTGTTCATATGTGCATGGATTAATGTCAGGGTCTTCAATTCGATTCCATTGGTCCGTATGTCTGTTTTTATACCAGTACCAAGCTGTTTTTATTACTATAGCTCTATAGTAGAGTTTGAAGTCCGGGATGGTGATGCCTCCAAGGGTTGCTTTATCATATAGGATTCTTTTAGCTATCCTGGGTCTTTTGTTTTTCCATAACATACCTTTATTTGTATCTGCTGCTAACATACACAGGCTGTAGACACAACTCTCCTGATGCAGAATGGAAGTGCTTCTGTTCTCTGTCTAGTTCAGACTGAGTGGTCCTGGATTTCTGGTCAGCTTATGAATTTCCAATCCTTTAAGCAGGAAACCCACTCAAAGCTCTGAGTAGACCTTTTACCTTTGCAGGAAGAGTAGTAAAAAGAGGAATCTGAGTATTCAGCTAGCTACTCTTCCAATATCTGCAGATTGTCTGGCTCAAGAGTCTCCATTGAGCCTTATGCAGATTGAACTGCACCATCCAGACTGTAGTCACAGGATATCATAATACAGGGAATGATAACCTTGGGTATAAAACCCATGTTTGTACCACACCGTGTTTATAGACTATCGTAGTATGGGGAATGATAGCCTTTGGTTTGTAACCCACATTTGTCTCCTTGTGCCTTTGGCCAAGTTCTGTGGTCTTTCATTATGTTGACTTTCTCTGCTTGATGTCATTGCTGATGAGGCTCCCTCACAGGGCTGTGGGAAGATGCCGAGGGAATGTTGGTAGAACCGTTAATGTAGTGCCTGTCATGGAAGAAAGACGGGGTGGTAGCTGCTCCACTTACAGCCGTAGACACTGGAGACTTGACCCTCAGCATTATTTTCTGCTTCTGTGCTTGGTCAGAAGCACTTTGAAGTTCAAATGAATTGTCTAGATTTGTTCTTATTTGAGTACTTGAAGTCTGCCTTAATTCAAGTCTTCCTGTGGTGTAGGATTGTCTAATGACCACATGAAGAATGACTATAACAGCCTTTTCATCTCTTAGGCATCAGGTGCTATATACTAAATATTATTTTCAGGATATTCAGTGTGTACAAATCAGCATTTTCTTGTTTGCCTTGTTGGTGACAGATGTCTTCTGTGGCTTTGTTATTGTTGTTACTCTTGAACATTAGAACGTTGCATGTGAAATGTGCTGATTGCAATACTTTTTTCTCCCTAGTACTTTCCAAATGCGTTACATTTGAGGATCAAAATGATCTCCCTTGGGACATTATTTGGACTTTTCAACTCTCTAAACGGTTTCTTTTTCAGACCCTGGTATGAAATCTGGTGTATGAATTTCTCTCCTGTCTTCTGAAGCCAGCTTTTATGTTCTAAGTAGAAAATAAACAGCCACATTCTAGAAAGCACAAGCAAGACCAAAAATAAGACAGTGGGGGAGGCAGAGTTGAAAATACAGCATTTCAAGAGATAATCTGCATACAGTGTTCTCGACAGGCAAATTCTGGGCCTCCTGGAGCTGTCCTGTCCTGCCAGAAGCAGACAATAGGGTGGCACGTAGGAGGAGGAGGAGGGAGCCACACATTCATTTTGCACAGTCTTGAGAAGGAGAGAACTTCTAAGCACTAGTTAAAACATTGGTATGTCTCCAATCTTGCTATAAAGGACCTCGGTTGTAGTTACTTTATGTTTTTCAGATCTGTTTATTTCATTTTATGTGTATGAGTGTTTTGCATGCATGTATGGGTGTATACCATGTGTGCCCGGTGCCTAGGGGTCAAAAGATTTCCTGGTTCCGGATATCCTGTAACTGAAGTTACAGATGGCTGTGAGTCACCATGTGGGTGCAGGGAATTGAACCTAGGTCCTCTACTAATAGCAACTAGTGCTCTTAACCACTGGGCCAACTCTCCAGCCCCAAGGACCTGGGATTTATGCATAACATCCCTTTCTGAATCTAACTGACTCAAATCTGGAGAAAGTTTACTAGTCTTTGACACATTAGTCTATCTGACATAGAAGGTCACCAACATTTACTTCAAATTCTTTTCTATTCACCCTGTGGCATACTGGTCCTTTCCAGCTCTGATTTCATGCGTACTTCATTTGAGCAAAGCTAGATTGCCTTCCTTTTCTCTTAGATTAGGATATGGCCCGGAGACAGTCAATGCTGCTTGGTGGACAAGTCTCAATTTTCCCGCCATTCAAGTCCCTTTGCCCGCCAATGAATCCAGGCTGGTGAAATTTTACCAATGGGTGGTCCAGCTTTGTTACTGAAAGTATAGTCCATGGACCTAAGAGCTTGCCAAAAATCTATAAAGTTTAGAAGGGCTGGAGAAATAACTGCAAGTCCAAAGACCTGGATTTGATCCCAAGGGCCCATGTGAAAATGCATTTGTGGTGGATGGCTTGTCGTCTCAATGCTGAAGAGGTATCCTGGGATTCCCCAGCCACCCTAGGGGAATGAGTCTCAGATCCCTCCGAGAGACTTTGAATCCCAAACCAAGATGGATGTTGCCTGAGGAATGCCAACCCAGATTGACATCTGGCCTCTATACGCAGGCATGCAAATGTGCATGTGCACCAGTATATACAGGAACACACACCTGTGCATGTGCACACATACACAGACACTCGTGTTCACACACATACACACTTAAGCATACACTTACACACAAGCGCTCATCTACACATGCATGTACACACACACACTCATGCATACACACACACACACACACACACACACACACACACACACACACACAAATTTCAAGTATCAATACCATCTCAGATGGGCTGAAGCAGAGCTTACATTTTCCTAAGTTCCCCAGGAGACTGTTTCCCTGTTCAGATTTGTGAAGAATGATCTAGGAACCCATGAGCCTACACAGAATGGGGCTTTTATTTTTAGTACCCACCACTAATTGGCATTTTGGGGGGAAAATCACTGACTGTTTTTCAGGACTCTCTACTTCCCTCGTCCCTGAGATAATGCTTTCAATCTTGGCAAAGCACTAGTAAGTTGAGAGGCAGAAGACCATAAGGTGCCCATGTGTCAGTGGGAACTGAAGTTCTGCTGCTCCACGTGGGAAGACTATGGTACACACTTGAGAGGAGACACTTCACTGACAAAATTTATTTGTTTTGTCTCGGGAGATAAGGGAGGTGGGAAGAATGCGCTTGGCTTCCATTTCCAATGGGGGAGAGTCGAGGGATCTTTCCTGCCAACCCTTTCCTCTTTATCTCTGCAATCTGGTAAGACAAGAAAGGTAAGCCCGGTGCTTTCTAGAATGAAATTATAATTCAGAAAAGAACTGCATGTTTGCAGAGAGGGATGTTAACATTATTTTACTACATGACTAACCTAGAGGGGCTGGAGAGACGGCGCAGAGCTTCAGAGTACCACTTGTTGCTCTTGCAGAGGACCTGGGCTAGGTTTCCAGCATCCACATGGGGGCTGACAACTGTCTACAACTCCAGATCCCGAGGATCTGATGCCCTCTTTTGACCTCTGCTGGAACCAGGCATGCATGCACATGGTGCATATACATTTATGCAGGCAAAACACTCATACCCATAAAATAAAATAAATATTCAAATACTAATCCAGAGAGGCTTAATTGGCAAAGCCCGAGTTCATATCGCAATCAATCAGGTCACGGTACATCGGTACCTGGAGGGTGACCCAGCAGCATAGAGCAGATATACTGATTCAGAAGGACTCATCTCTCCTCTACTGTGGTCAGGGGCAAGTTGTATTGCCATGCCTGTGTAGCTTTGGGTCCCCCTTTATCCCGTGTTTCCATTTACCACCTGCTTCTTTTATTACTGGGTGTTCATTTCATGGTCCGGCAACAATGACCAAAGAAAGCACTGGCCTCTAACAGCGGTAAAAACAGTACAAATCCCCTGTCTGGGCTGTGGACTAGATTGAGTCACAGATGTGTCCCCTGGGTGTCTGGTAACACACCGTACATCTCTTAGATTAGGACATGCTGGGAAGCCAATGATGTATTTTCTTTACTCCTAATGGTACTGTCTGCCCTTTCATTTCCTGTAAGTTTGTGAATCATTTCAGAATTGTATTATTAGAGGTCTGACATTAGCCTCTCAGGTTCTGGTTTCTGCTGAGGAAGAAGAACCAGATTGCTGATTTGTTTTTATTTTTCCAGATGGTCTTTAACTGGACACACCCACTCCTTACCATAACAACGCCAAGTTTAAACTAGGGAAAGATATGTGTGTATGGGGTGGGGAGGGGTGGATATAGCTTCTGATATTTAAATTTTTTTTTTTTGCATTTTACATACCAACCACAGTTCCCCCTCCCTCTCCTCTTCCTGCTCCCCCTTCCCCACCCCTCCATTCACTCCTCATTCCGATAAGGCCTCCTATTGGGTGTCAGCAAAGTCTGGCATACGAAGTTGAGGCAAGACCAAGTCCCTCCCTGCTGCCTCAAGGCTGAGCAAGGTATCCCACCATAGGCAATGGGTATCCAAAAGGCCAGTTCATGCACCAAGGATAAATTCTAGTCCTACTGCCAGGGTCCCCACAGACAGACCAAGCTACATAACTGTCACCCACATTCAGAAAGCCTAGTTCAATCCCATACAGGCTCCCCAACTGTCAGTCCAGAGTCTGTGAGCTCCCACTAGCTCGGGTCAGCTGTCTCTGTAGGTTTCCCCATCATGATCTTGACCCCCCCCCCCCTTTGCTAATATAATCCCTCTTCCCTCTCTTTGACTGGACTCCATAAACATTATATATTTTATGTAAGTATGTTAAAAGATAATAAAAATTATCCAAAAAATCCTATTTTTTTTTTTATTTGAAGAACACACTCTGTGCCTCATTATCCCAAACCTCTAAGGTTATTTTTATCTTAACTGCTTTAATATCTGTTGAGCCAGATGAATTATCTTACTACAATTTTGCCCTGGCATAATTATCCACGTAATGTATTCATGAAAAGCAAATTGTGCTTTTATCTCTGTCTTTAGTAGCTAGTGCTTGGTGAGTACAAAGAAATTCAATGAAACAATTTTTATTTAGCTTTTTCACACATTTGCTTGTTTATTAAAGTGTGTTCTGCAAATGTTATTCATGAAATAAATACAGTTAGGAGTTTTTAGATAGAGTACTACCTGACTGGCTATGAAAAAGAGGGCATACCAGGTTATGTGTCCTTTTGTCTGTGACAAGTTCTCAATCCTAATGCTTCTTTAGGAGTTATATGTCTTTGCCTTTGTTTCTGTGAAATAAGATCTTTCATATAGCCCAGGCTGACCTTGAATTTGAGAGTCTCCTGTCTCTACCTCCCAACTGCTAGGATCATAGTGTCTGGCTCCATTTTTTTTAAAGACTTTTATAATCTCTAGATTATCTCTAGGGCTTAAGGGTTTTTCTGTGAACACATCACCTCCTATCATGATACCTTATAAGAGCCTCCTTTAGTCTTTACCACTATAGTGACATGCTTCACATAGCCTCAGATTTATAGTTCAGTGGTTTGTAGTTTCCTCACAGAGCTGTGCAGCTATCACCACAGCCTGGTTAGAGAACATTCAACTCCATAAAAAGAAAGCCCTGCACATCACAGGCACTCCTCATTCCTGTCTGTGTCTTGGGCTCCCAGGTGCCTTTCTGTCTCTGTGAGTTTGCTTGATCTGGATATTTCACACGGTAGACTCTGTGGTCTTTTGTGACTTTTTTTTTTTTTAATGATGATTCCAAGTTTAATCCATGGTGTGATGTGGTGGGTGATTTAGCACTCCATTTCTTTAAGTTGCTGGATAGTCCTCTCGTGTGTGCACACCACATTCCCTTTTTCCACTCAGCCATTGATAAAAATTTACTTATGTCCTTCTCCCTTTTGCTTCTGAATAATGCTGTTATAAGTAGCTATGTACAACGGATGTGGGGACGTGTGTTTATTTCCCTTTAATATAGAGGTGGAATTGCAGGGTCCTATTGGCATTATACCATCTTGAGGACCATCAACCTACTTTCTACTGTAATGACTTGCTTTTCATTCCCACTAGTGGTAAATGAAAGCTTCCATCTCTCCACATCCTTGGACACTCTTAACTACTGTCTGTCTTCTTTATATTAGCCATCCCAATAATTCCACACAGCATCCCTCTGTGGTTTTAATTTTCATTTTCCTAGTGATCATCCATGGGGATTTCTTTTATTGAGTTTATTGACAAAAGTTGGCTTTTGATGGTTGCACAGTACCCAAGCTAAAAAGTCTTTAGTCATATTTTTTTTACATGTTTTCCTCCCTTTTTTGATAGGAGACCATTGGATTAGGAGACAAGAAGTTGGTCTGGGTCAGGAGTGGTGGTGGATGTCTTTAATCTCAGTACTCAGGGAGTAGAGATAGGCTGATCTCTGTGTGTTCTGGGACAGTCTGGTCTACATCACCAGTTCCAGCTTGCTGAGGCTACATAGTGAGATATAATCTCAAACAAAAGAAAAAAAATATTCTGGCTAACACTTTAAGCCAGTTGTTAGGAAGATGTTGTTCTCCGTGTCAGGCAAGTACTGAGGACAACTCATAGTAACTGCCTGAGGTAAAGGGACAAAGGCTCCTTTTGAAGGGCTTCTAATCTACAGAAGAATAAACTGTGATGTGATCAGAGTTCCTGGGCTCTGGTATTCCTCCGTTAGCCTGTGTGTCTGCCTCAGAGCCCATTTTGCTCAGCCCCACTCCATGATCATACCGTTCAGTAGGGCTCTCTCTGAATCTTTCCCTCAGCACAGGAGGGGAGATACACACACTGAGGGGTTTGTTGGGTAAGGAATCTCTTTGTGCATATTCCCCAAGATTGTTCTTTAGGAAACAAAGAACAATGAATTGAAATTGTCTATGAGAAATAAAAGCCACGCAGAGAGTCAATATTTCCTTCAGGAGCTGATGCTGTCATTTAAGGTCCCCATGGCGACCAACGATTGAAAGTCATACTCAGCATTGCCTCACAAGGGGAACACACTGGTTTCTCAGGTTGAGAGGGCTCCAAGAGGGCACTGGCTCCACTCTAATTCTTGGGAGGATTCCTGGAAACTTCTGGCCCACTTACTACTATATTTACTCTTTTTTTTTAATGTAGAAAGCATCTCTGACACCCCCAAACAAATATTCTAGAACTGAGTCTTCCTGGTCCCCACTGGCCTACCTGTGTCTATCTCTTAGTAGTCTGCCCAGGCTCACTGCTCTCTAGACTGGTGGGCTGAGGCCAGATAGGTGGAGTTCAAAGGGGCAGATAGTGTGGAACAGAGTGAGAAACGATAACTGTCTTCTACAACCAGCCAACGGGCAGGCTTCTTCCTCAGAAAACACCGGGAAGCACCAGGGCAGTAGGTGTTCAGACTTGGTGGTAAACATTAGCTTGCAGGGCTTGTCTGTAAGGTGATATATCTGCTTCTTCAGTAACAGAAAGGAATTTTGCACCCAGACAAATTCTCTCTGAGCCTCTCAGTACCTAACTTTGAGGATATTTGGATGTGATACTGACCAGAATGGATGTGGAACTGATTTAAGACTTTAGGAGATGTTAGAATGAGATGCATGGGATTTGTGCTTGAGAAGGATATGGATTTTAAAGGCCTAGAAGTGGATTAAATTGTGTCAGTATTACAAACATTTGTAACATTGAAGTCCTATACTGTACCCCCAAAGTCTCCAAGCAATAAGTCAGTGTGTGGTCTTATTAGAATAGGTTACAATTACAGGTCTTTAAATGGCTCCTGGTCTCCTGAGTAGCAAAGTCGCATGGTATGAATGTCCAGACAGCAGAACATCATGGCTTTACGCTTCTGGAGACCAGAAGTTTGAGATGAAGGTGTGAACAGGAATGCTTGAGGACCGCTCTGTCTGATGTGTGCTCTTTGGTTTTTAACTGGCTTTGTGGATACTGTTCTTTTTAAACAGAAGAAATAAAAGTATCTGAGGATGATGAGATGGAGAAACTCTACAAATCATTGGAGCAAGCTAGTCTGTCTCCTCTCGGGGACCGGCGACCTTCAACCAAGAAGGAGCTGAGAAAGTCTTTTGTGAAGCGGTGCAAGAACCCATCCATAAATGAGAAGCTTCACAAGATCAGAACCCTGAACAGCACGTTAAAGGTAAGGCAGTCTCTGACTGTGCAACCTGGGAGGCCAGAGGGGAGGCAGTCTCAGACTGGGCTACTTGGGAGGTGGGAGGGGAGGATGTCTCAGACTGGGCTACCTGGAAGGCTGGAGGGGAGGCTGTCTCAGACTGGGCTACCTGGGAGGCCAGAGGGGAGGCAGTCTCAGACTGGGCTACCTGGGAGGCGGGAGGGGAGGATGTCTCAGTCTGGAATACCTGGAGGTGGGAGGGGAGGCTGTCTCAGTCTGGGATACCTGGGAGGCGGGAGGGGAGGCAGTCTCAGTCTGGGATACCTGGAGGTGGGAGGGGAGGAAGTTTCAGACTGGGCTACCTGGGAGGCCAGAGGGAAGGCTGTCTCAGACTGTGCTACCTGGGAGGCTGGAGGGGAGGCAGTCTCAGTCTGGAATACCTGGGAGGCCAGAGGGGAGGCAGTCTCAGACTGGGCTACCTGGGAGGCGGGAGGGGAGGATGTCTCAGACTGGGCTACCTGGGAGGCCGGAGGGGAGGCTGTCTCAATCTGGGATACCTGGAGACAGGAGGGGAGGAAGTTTCAGACTGGGATACCTGGAGGTGGGAGGGGAGGATGTCTCAGTCTGGAATACCTGGGAGGCCAGAGGGGAGGCAGTCTCAGACTGTGCTACCTGGGAGACAGGAGGGGAGGATGTCTCAGTCTGGGATACCTGGAGGTGGGAGCCAGGGCAGGCAAAGAAAGGCTGACTGCAGAGAGACTCATGGCCATCTCAGAACACTTGTGTGGGAGGAGGAAAGAGCAGAGAAAGTAACCTCCTCACAGTGGGACGGCTGTGACCTTTTAAAAGCGCCGGATCCCTCACACCGCAGCATCCGTACATAGCAGGCTTCAATCTTACATTCAGTCTGATTCAGCGTTTGAATCCCCAAATCCCAGAGAGCAAAGAAGGACTGTGTGTAATTTGGTTTTTGTAATTTTGTGTCCAGCACAGCACTCGGCTCTAAAACTTTCTATTGTTTGAGAATTTCATACACTCATATATTTCCATCAAAACCCACCCCTTTCCCTCCCCCATCCCTCTCCCACTACCACTTTCCCACTCAGCCATGTGTGCTTTCTGTCTCTGTTTTAAAGCCCACCAAGTGTACTTAGTGCTGCTGGTATGTGCATAGGCTAGGACCTTCAACCAGAGCATGGGTAGCCACTCAGGGGCCGTATCCCCGAAGTCAACTTACTCTCCCTCCCCGCTCAGCCCTCAATTGCCTAAATCTTTTCAGCTAGGGGTGAAACGTATGAGCTCCTTCTGGGTCCATGATGGGGTTTGGGATGAGCTTGATCTTGTTTGGGTCTTATGCATAGAGTCCGATTGCTGTTAGTTTATGTGTTCATGTCCAGGAAGTACTATTCCTCTGCAGCCATCTGCCATCACTGTCTCTTCAGCAAAAATAAACAGTAATAGAAATAAGGGTTTCACCTGACTCATTCAGGGCACCATCGATGTGTTTTACTAGATCAGGAGAATATTCTCTCTCTCTCTCTCTCTCTCTCTCTCTCTCTCTCTCTCTCTCTCTCTCTCTCTCTCTCTCTCTCTCAAACACGGTTTCTCTGTGTAGCCCTAGCCATCCTGGAACTCGTTCTGTAGACCAGGCTGGCCTTGAACTCAGAGGTTTGCCTGCCTCTGCCTCCTGAGTGCTGGGATTAAAGGCGTGCACCACCACTACCTGGCCAGGAGATTATTTTCTAATTGTCAACTCTAGGCATTTCAGCTGAGAAGTGTGGTGAGAGCCAGGCAGCAGAAGGCATACATTCTGTGGCAATAAACCAGCAGATGTTGTCACATGGGAATAGGGGACATACTGAAGCTGTTTCCACAGCTTCCCCGAATGAAGGATTCCTCACAACAGGAGCATCTCATTTTAGCATTGAGACTGTAATACCAGCAGGCGGAGGGCAGGGTGCTCTGTAGTCATCTTAAATTAGCAGAAGATTCATGCTTCTGAAAAGCCTCTCTGGAGCCCGCAGTTCAATTCTGAAGTACACATGTCCTTTCATGTTAAAAATTTTGAGTCCCTTTCCAGGAAGAAATGTCACCAGCCATGAAGACAATAATGAGATAGCTGAGAGTGTTCTGGGTAGTCAGACATCCAAGCTAGTCAAGAGAAAAACCAGGCATCGCAAAAATCTGCAGAAACGAGGCTGGAAAGGGCAAGGAAAGGAACAGTTCAGTTTTACAAAGAAACTCCAAGTTCAGAGAAATTCTCTAATAGTTAATGATGAAAAGATACCACTAGCACTCATTTCGTGGTGTGTGCAGAGCTGATTAACGTGTTGGGTTAGTCAGTGTAATATGCCAGAGAATGTTGAGATTTTTACCATCTTGTAGGATGAATGACTTTATTATTGGAGAACTGTTTCCTGAATGTTACTGTGTACTAGGCACCATCCTAGGTCACTGTAACCGTAGAGTGGGATGCTCAGGACAATGGAGACAGGAAAACAGATGGCTGAAATGCAGCACAATAAGTACCGTAGTGGATGCAAGCTTTGAGGGCTTTAATAGTCCAGAGGATGGAAGTGACCCAATCTAGGGTCACTATGTTTAGCTGATGGCTAGCTCATGAGTAAGAGGTTAGAATATGGGGAAGATGAAGGAAAGATCCTCATGGAGGTAGAACATCTATTGGGGATGATCTTTTTGGGTTTAGGTTGGGAGCAGCAGGAAGTAGAAGTCAATGGGGTTATGGGTAGCTCAGGACATGATAGAGGAAGACTGTGACTCTAGAATCCATAGAGCAACAGATTGGAGATTCTAGACCTTGACAGTACCCTGTGTGCTCTGACAAAAAGGATCAAAAACATTTACCAGCCTCTCTAGTTTCCTATGAATTGTTGCTCTGCATAGTTAGGCCATGTAATGGATGACTTCAGTGACTTCTTTTCTCCCAGTAGGGTAGGTCTCATGGTTAGCTCGAAGCTTGAGAGCTTCAAGTAAGAATTATTTATTCTGCCAGAATTTCTGTGGCTCTATAGTCTGGGCATGGATTAGACATGGGATTCTTCCATTAGCTCCTGTGTGAGTGTGTGATCAAGGTGTCCTCCAGGCTCTTCATTTCTCCACTGGGGGATGTCTGCTTTCTCAGTTCCCATGTTAGAATTGGCATCATTCAGTTCCTTGCAGCTTATGGCTCTGAGCATGTCTGCTGCTGTCTGTCTGCTGAGTGGAGACTGACCTCAGGTTCTTGTCAAGTAGACTATGCAGGGCAGCTCGCAGCTGAGAAGCTGACTTATCACAGCAAGGAAGAAGACAGTGATAGCAAGTGAGCAAAGCAAGTGAAAACCCAGTCGCCATAGCTAAACCACCCTACTTCTGTGATGTTCTGTTGGACAGAAGCAGGCTATCAGGTCAGCCAATAATCTGGAAGAAGATTCCACAGACAGATGAATCTCAGGAAGCAGGGAATGGTAGGGGGTCATCTCACACCCAATCTAAGTGGTCTCTGCTGTGTAGAAAACATTCCTTTCCAGGGATCACTTAGGCCTCAGAGAAGCACAGTGTTGGAGGCCTGTGAACTGTAGCTCATGTTCTGTTGCCCAGTGAGCCTCAAGAGGCAGCAAGTCCCTGTCATGTGTAAATTGGCCATGTTGAAAATAACAGGAAGGGCTAGGTATATAGCTCTATGGTAGAGTGTTTGTATAACACACACAGAACTTTGAGTTCCACCCCCTAGTGCTGCTAAACAAACAAAAATGACAACAACAACAACAACAACAAAATACCACAACTCCCTATAACAATAAACCAAAATAAGCCATAACTTACTGATCAGATCAGTGTGTGTACATTTAATCATGAGCAAAGCTATCATAGTTATTTCTTAGCTTTTGGGAAGGGACACAGTTGGAGCTTATGAGGTGAGCCCTGGGCAAGGATCTTTTCTTGATGTTGGAGTTGGTTATGGAGGTGTGTTCATTTTGAGATAATTTCTCAAGCACAGACCTTCCCGTTGGTGCAATTTTCTTTACATATGCTGCACTGTGGTGAAACGTTTATTTGGAAATACTTGAAATCTGAGTGTGGACACCTAAAGGCATCAGGTACTAAAATGACCTCAGGTTTACACCTGTTGTCTTTGACATGACAATTAGCTGTTTAAGTAGAACTAATGGTATTTTTAGATGGACAAGGATGCAGTTTAGGGGAGATGGGAATCTGGGATCATAAGGTTGCAGGGGTATGGAAGCAGAGCTTGCAGGAGACTACCAAGAGTGTGAATACGCAGAGAACATAGGCACAGACAAAGACTGGCATTCTTGAACACTCCAGTGTCAAGAGTTTGGGTAATGAGGAACCAGTAAAGTGACTATCAAGGGACAAGGAAAGTCAAGAGAGTGTCTTATAGAAGCAACCAGGTAGACATGTTCAAGGTGGGCAGTGGCCAGCAGCTTTAGGTATGTTGATGAATGTGAAGATGGGGAATTAACCATTGGATGAGCCAACATAGAGGTTGCTGATGAGCATCCCTGGTTTGGTAGAGTGGTGGGGATGAAAGCCTGCCAGACCAGAAGTAAGACTATGAAGGAGTGGTCACTGGGGACAAGGAGGACAGAGGAGCCTGAGCCGGATAGAGGTGGGGTCTGAGGGAACTTTCAAGGTAGAAGAAATAACATGGCACACTAGTGTCAGTGAGGATGCTCCAGTGGAGATGGGAGACTTGAGTGCCCTGAGCATGAGAGCAGAAGCCATGGTGCCCAAGTGGAGAGGGTAGCCTGTGCTCAGAGCACAGACCTTTTATCTACACAAAGGAGAAGGAAGGCAGTATGTATTCTTGCTGGTGTGGGTAGTGGACATGAGATGCTTGGAAGTAATTTTCTGGTTGTTTTCATTTCTTCCAAAAATACAGAACCAAGCTACTGGCAATGAGTGATGAGGAGGTTTGAAATATAATGAGAAGGGCTTTCTTTTTTTTTCTGATATTTGTGGAGAGAGAGAGAGAGAGAGAGAGAGAGAGAGAGAGAGAGAGAGAGAGAGAGAGAGGAGAGAGAGAGAGAGAGAGAGAAGAGAGAGAGAAGAGAGGACATGGTTGTGTGTCTGAGTGTGGGCATGTGTGTATGATGGTGCCTATGTAGAGGTCAGAGAACCTGTTTTAGACAGGTCTCCTGCAGGCTTCTGGGGATGCTCCTGCCTCTGCTTCCCACCTTACTGTTAGGAGCACCAGTGTTATGGTTACATTCTCCCATGTCTGGCTCTATGCCGGTCTCAGGGTCCAAGCTCAGATCTTTATGCTTCTGTGCCTGGCATCTCTTTACATGTCGAACCTTCTTCCAGCCTGATAGAGTTTTAAATAGTCATTTGGAGAGGTGGAGAGATAAAAGAAGGTGGAGTGTGATTACTCATGTACTCACTGATGACTCTTTCCTTCCTGTTTTCTTCTTGGCCAGTGCAAAGAACACGATCTGGCCATGATCAACCAACTGCTGGATGATCCAAAGCTGACTGCCAGTAAGTACAGAGAGTGGAAGGTCATGAACACCCTGCTGATCCAGGACATCTATCATCAGCAGCAAGAACCTCAGGACCCTGAAGTCACCCCCCAGGAACTCAAGAACCCTGGCTCTTCTGACTGTGTTGAAAATTCTCTTTGAGCAGAAGCCAGGATTGCCTCCTTCCTTGTTACTGTGACATTCTACAAGACGCTGCCAGGGCATACATTTTGCTTACAAGGAAACCCCAAACTCAGTTCCTAAGGCATCATGCCTCCTTCATAAGGATGCAACCAAGGTGAAGCCAGTTCAGATGCAGTGGGAGTCCTGGCTTCCATGTGTTGCATTCATCAATATTGAAGTTATGGAGTTCATCTGAGCAGGCATATTTTCTGTGCTCCTGTTGCGAGCTGGTAAGCGTGCTAGGCTCTAGGTGAGATGTAAAAGGGGTAACCTCCTCCTTTGCTTTCAAGAGAATTACAACCTACCATAGACAAAAGGTCCAATTTTACTAGGGATAATAATTCATAGGAATGTTCCATTTTTCAAAAGAAACATGTAGAATCCCCTTTGGTGGGCAGTAGAGTTCTGCAAAACATTTCAAGTGGAGGATTTCTTCCGCAGTAGCTACTGGAACTAGACATGGGTTAGTATTTGTGGAATACAAGGCTCTTCTTACCTTTGGTATAGAGAGCAGTGCCTTTTTGACGTGTTGAGTGCTTATTTGGCTTGGTGAGATGGAGAGTCGGGGAGCCCAGGGAGGAGGCATGCGTTCCATTCCACTCAGAGGACAACTTCATATGTTCATGATCTGCCTAGGGTGGGGGATCTGATTAAGGTGGCCCTTCCTCACAATGTCAAGGAGACAGATGGTCACGCGACAGTTGGGGTTCTTTGTCCTCCACCCCCAGCTTCTCTGAACAGTGGTAGGAGATAGTAATACCCATTGCAAGGAATGTCAGACTGTGTTCATCCCTGGCTGTGGTGCCTAAGCCCAGTATGAATTTATGTCCAGTTTTCCTGGGATCCAAATTCTCAAGGTTATTATTTCTGAATTGTTCTGAACTTGGAAAAGAACCTAGACCAACAAAACAACAAAACAGCTAAACAGGATTGTTTTATTTTTGTATGTTTATGTGTCATATAGTGTGAGATGTGAATAGCTGTCTATGTTTCTTATTTAAATATATTTATAGAAGTGCAAATTATAGTGTTTTAAAAGAGTGTACTATTATGTGTTGTTCAATATATATATATTCTAGAGGTCTATCATTTTTGCTTGAGAAAAATAGGTATACTAGTGACTTACTGAAGATGTGTTGCACTATGATAGATGAGGAATGCTCAGGAAATCTCATGAGAAAACTAAGGGAGCATGTATCGATAATTATCCATTTTCTGAATGCCTTCTTTCTATTATTGCACCTCCACCTCCAGCTCCAGAGCTCTTAAATTTCAATGCCATTTTCTTAACTTACACATTAGGCTAGCTCTTCTACTCAGAAAGTTTAAGGTTGATTACATTTATGGCATAAATTATAGACACAAAGGAACACATCTCATGAAATCTTGGGCCAAATGAAATATAAGCAATATAATTCCCAAATAATATTAATAGAAATTAAGATTTGTCGTTAAAGAGATCTCATAGAGGGGTTGGGGATTTAGCTCAGTGGTAGAGTGCTTGCCTAGCAAGCACAAAGCCATGGGTTCAGTCCTCAGCTTGAGAAAGAGAGAGAGAGAGAGAGAGAGAGAGAGAGAGAGAGAGAGAGAGAGAGAGAGAGAGAGTTCATAGAGAAACAATATATCCATCCCAGTGACATCTTCTCATCATAAAAATAACCATAACTTGAGTCCAGTCCCTTTTCCAGGATATAAAGTAAATAAATAAATTATAAAAACCCCATAATTCACTAAGAATCCATGTGCATCTCACCTGCCTTTTGTAAATTGTTGACATACATATTCATATCATAACATCAAATACAGCTTGACAAATTCAAATAGAAGTAGCCACTGGGTCTATATCTACAAACTAGATGTAAAGAATTGTTATATATTTCCCTGTACTTTACCAAGACTTTTTGTACACCCAAATGAAAAAAAAAATCCTTGCCTCAAGAAACAAAGAGGAATGAGAAGATTCACCAAGTTGAGAGATGAGCTGGGAAAGGACACGCTGGGTCCTCTATCTGGATACCATGCAGTTCAGGAGGCTAATGCCTCAACCTCAGAACATTACTATTGATTCTTCCTGTGGCTAGCAGCTGTCGGGAGGGTGATGCTCTCGGATTTACAGTGCAAGAAAACATCGAAGGAAGGCGAATTAATAATGGAGAAAATCTTAGCTTGGGAAGAATATTCATCCATGTCTTTTACTTGCAACATCTGTCTACACATGTCCATCACCCCCTACACCAAGTTGAAGCTCCAAATACTTTTTATCAGGGATGTTTGCTATATTTAAATGTTTTACTTTGGCTTCTCATCAATATATGTTTAACTGACTTTTGAATGTAAATTCCTTTAGTAACATTCAGATCTCAAGGCAAAATTAGTCCATGAAGTTCCTTGACCAATCCATAGGGTTATTTTTCCAAGTAACTTCCAGAAAGCCAGAGTAGAAATTTCTGTTTTGGTAGTTAAAACCAACCTGCAGAACATTCCTAAGTCAGTCTCAGGAGTGTCCTGGCCTCCTGGCCATGAAACGTCCTGTTTCCAATTTTGTAAATAAAATTTTCTCTCTGTGCTAGGTTTAGTTAGGAAGTAGGGGGTCAATGCTTCTGCAGATTCTTAGCCTCAGCTGGGGTCATAAGAGGAGGGTGGTGAGGGAGTGAGCAGAAGAGTCGTGACACTTCTACACACACACACACACACACACACATACACACACACACACACACACACACACACATACACACACACACACACACACACACACACAGAGTGCAGGAGAAATCATGATGAGCTCTTCTCTGGCCTCCAGTCTCTTCTCTGGTTCAGCAGATTTGGGAAAAGTAGAATTCCTCCAGTTCATTGCTGGGAATTGGATTATATATAGGTAGTTAGTGGGACCCCAGGGGAGACTGTTGACCTGTGTCTGAGGCATGTTCCAAAACCATGGCTGCTCAGGACACCATTGCTGGATCTTTGAGCACAAGCCTTTCCAAACCTGTGGCACTGGTTAAGGGTTAGGTTTCTCTAGGGACTTTTTTTTTCTCTTGGCGCTGGGAGAAGCACTTTTCTCTGTCTTTGTCTGAAGACCCAGGCAAGAGCCCGGTGGGAGACCCTCACTAGTTGAGAGGTGGTTAACACACATGGATCCCACATTCTTCCAGCCTTTGGAGGATGTCTGTTGTTGAACATACTTCTTAGTTTTGCCAGTAGCTTTAATCTGAGACTAGAATCAGAGTCCCAGAAAGACCCTGGGGCAAACAATTGCTAGGATTCCAACAGGTGGAGAAAGAGGTCAGGTTTGGAGTCAGATTTCAGTGTGAATCCATGCCTTATATTTTACACAGCACTTTGGAGTTTGCAGATTGTATGTTCCAGATCCCCTTCCCCACATCCTCCCATCCTGTAGGCTGATCAGGAAGACTGAGAACTATGGCTAGAGTGGAAATGCCTGGCTCAAAGCCTCAAATGCTAGAGACAGAATCGGAGTTTGAATTTCGGCTCTGTCAGTCAAAATGTCTTCCTCTATTGAGGAAATCATTGTCAGAGCACAGCCTGCTGGGGAACAGGAGGTCTGAGTGGCTCCAGTGCCCATCATATCTGGCCGCGGCACACCTGGCCGGGGCACACCTGGCTGGGCACACCTGGATGAGATGGCTTTGGCTGAATCTCCAGGGACTCTGCTGAGAGTACTCCCTCCCTAAATAAAGGTCTTGTTGCCTTGCCTCTGGGTTCTCCAAGGACTGGGGCTTGTCCTGATTGTTGTACTTCACTTTTTTGAGAAAAGACACTAGTTGATAGCACTGTGAGAATGTTAGGGCTGGAGGAAATAGGAATCTTTAAAGAGATGGAAAGTGTTTATTTCCTTATTTTTTTTCCCTTTTGAGTCCTGTCCTGTCAGATATCACAGAGTCAGTGATGAGGACTAGGTCCCCTTATCTCAGTTCTCAGTTTCTTCTCATGTAGTTATAATGATGCTTATTTCCTCAGGGAAATGTCAGATCATATTGTCATAGAGATGAAACAAATTAAAAGGAAAATATTTTTTAAGTCTTTTGAGGAGAGGCATGCTATCAATGAAAGCCATATTTAATTTTATGGACACAGACACGTCTTTGTAAAAAAAAAAGACAATATTGTGATATAGCAATACAAATAATGTAGGTACAGAGGGCGACTGTCCAAATGTCACATTTGGTTGAATTGCTGCTGTGTCCAAATGCAGTTTTAGAATGTGCTTCTGTTTCCGGCTAACAGAATGGCCTATATGAAGGAGATTTCCAATTTATTTCCCTTCAAACACTTTTGTATACTCACTCACAAGAGAAATTCAGTCCTAGATGTAGGGTTGACTGTCTGCTTAAGGTTTTGCCACACATAATGGTCAAAGCCCCTTATACTAGATTCCCCCCCCCTCAGTCTCTGTGAAATGGATGGGGAGGGGATGTTCCGTTCACAGGAAGCCAAGTGTCTCTGCCACACCATGCCACGTGGAGCACATTCAAATGGCTTCTGCCTTTAAAAGGAATGTTGTCCGTATCTCCTGTTGTAAAGAAACTTAATTGCTCTGTGCTGGTGTCTTTTTAGCTTTAGTCCAAAGGGAAGCATGCCCCGTGGAGACATTTAACATCCTGTAATAAAAACACATGGTTTAAGTCACCACATGTTCTGATATTTGCATGGTGGGGTTGGGGTTCAACAGTGCATGGTACTGGGTCAAGATGTTCATGTGGGGTTCTACCTTAACGGTCATTGTGCTTTTGGTCTTTGTCATCTATCTGTTTTGACTAAACTGAAAACACAGGCATGCCTCATTTCTCCTGTCCCCGATCCCCAAGGTAACCTGTAAGATAACGATACACGCAAACTGTCTAGTAAAACGGTATGGAAAAAACAATCAAAATGCACTACTGGTGTTTATTTTCTGCCTTGCATTATTTCTTCCTCTTTGAAGACGAAAATAAAGTAAACAAACCCAAACCAACTGGACAAACTAACCACAGACCCCATGCAGAATGCTGTCCTGTAGCTGGGTTTTGATCTTCAACAAAGGTTATTGCGCCCTCTGGTGGCCATAATAAAGATAACAGCGCCCAGAGTTGATGTGATTTTTAAAATGAAAGATAATTTTATGTTGGTGACTTATGTCTACACTAACCTTTGTGGCCTTTGACAATGTCTTTCATTTTATAGGCCTATTAATATAATTATTTAAAAACTTGTCATTGGTCCATGAAATTTGACTTGTCTATTGGATCACATAACATTATTGGCCATCTACATTGTTTAGATAATTTTGTAAAATGTAGACTTAGAAGAGTTATAAGCCTATTAAAATATGAACAAAGAATGCATCAAAATAGAAGAATAGATTACTTTCTGCTTGTCCCCATCAGCCACAGGAAGCTTGCCTGCATTCAGTCCTGTTTCACACATCCTGGGCTGCAGTGTCCACAGATGGTGTAGTTTCCTGCTTCCCTTCCTTCTCTCCTTTTCAGTCTAGTGCCTATCTTCTTCAGCTCCATCTTGTCTTTACGTATTTCTAAGCACCCCCTAACCCCGTGCAACCAGAAGCAGTGAAGTTATTTTAGGTCAAAAGGATCTAGGCTGAGAATGTAGCTCAAAGGCAGAATGCTTGCCTGGCAGGCGCGAGGGCCTGGGTTTGATTCCTTGTACTGCAGACAGTGGGCATGGAGGGGCCCATGATGATGGGGGGCGGAGCAAAAGATCAAGGTTATTTTCTGTGTTGGATTACAGCCTGGACTATGCAAGACCCTGTACACACACACACACACACACACACACACACACACACACACACACACACACACGTATTAACAAAAGGCATAGGGAAAGGATTAGCAAATGGCACAGGTACACTGTTTCTAGAACAACCTCTGAGTTTCCAAGTGCTGCTGTAGCAGATTATCAGCATTAACAACTTACACACGTCTGTTGCCTCGAAGTTCTGAGGTTGGGAAGCTACCACAGGGTTCTCCATCTAAGATCAGGCACTGGAAGGATGGCATGTTTTGTGGAGGCTGGGGGGAGTTGTTCCCTATGGCTTTCAGACCTCACCCATGTCTCTTGCTTCTTTGTCTGCTTCCTCTGTCTTCAAAGTCAATATGTTCTACAGCACTGTGCCTTTTAATCACGTTTTCTTCAGGCTGGTTTTTCTCAGTAGCCTTGTGGTCCCAATGGATCTTTTGGAATAACATAGGACAACCTATCTCAAGGTCAGTTGATCTACACTTTTAATACTCATTTGTTTTCAGTTTCCCTGCATAGCCTGCTCACAGGATCCAGATTATGGCATTTACCATAAATGTCCATTTCAAATATCCTGTGGAGTCCCCCATAGGTCATCAATATCTGCCAGGAAGTCTGGGGTTTCAAAGCTGTAACAAGCTTGAAAGTCCTTTGCTGCAACCTGAATTCGGTTTCATCAAGGTGTGTTCCTGGCTGGGAATACCCCTGGCTTTTTACCATCACAGGTATACAGATGGGAAGGCAACACTGTTTTAGTAACCATGTCAGGTGCTCACAGTGTCTGCCTGCAAGGACAGGAAGGCCAGCGTGGCTGGTGTTTGGCAGACATGAGTGGTAAGTAGTGGCTGAGTGCACTGATGCACTGCAGAGAGAAGCAGGCTCGAGTTTATCTGCAATTGACTGCACAGCCTGAGAGTGAGGCTGATTGGCAGTCTTCAGGGAAACAGTCAGGGCGCAGGAAGAGCTGAAAGCCAGCCTCAGGACTACATTGGAAACACGACAGAACTCCAAAGAAGACAGAACCTTCTGGGAGAAGGAACAAGAGCCGGCAACTTGAGATGGGGATGTGGGAAGGTCTCAGAAGCATCAGACTCTGTAAGAAGTGCCTGCCCCCCTTGGTGGTAGGTATAGGCCCCCCCCCGCCCCTCACACCTGAAGACCTTTCAGATTATAATTTTACACGTGGCACGTGCCACATAAGGCAATGCAGTCCTCTCCAGGAACAAGACAGCAAGGGAACTACATGGCCCTTTGAAAAGCTTCTTGGCTGCTGCTGGAGGTTGGAACTGTCACCCCAGGTTGCCACAAAGCATATGCACTGTTTAGTAGCAATGGGGATGATAGGATCCCAGAATAGTAGAGGAGGCCAGATGGCCGCACTTAACAACCTAAGCAATGAGTCAGAATTACCGTAATGGCAACCAGGTTGGAAATGACGGCCAGGGTCAAGGTTGTCACACCAACTGTGGTCTTGGGAAATTGCCAGGACAATAAGGTATGGCCAGATACAAGGGACTCTAGCCATCTGGTCGATAATGTAAAGACTAAGGTTAGATACCTAACTTTAGAGAATGAGAATGAAGTGCTGTGAAGATCCAGGGGCCCATTATTTATGTGAAACATTTGGGTCCAGTGGGATGAGGCAGGTCAGGATCTATCACTCAAAGCAAAGGGCAAATTACTGCACCTTGCATTTCTGCCGGTAAGAATGAAGCACTATGCTTGGTGAAGCCTGTCCAGGCTTTCAAGGGAGCATGTTCTATACTGGAGAGCTTTCTGACTTCATCAAGCAGTATGGAAAGATTCGACTTCTGAGCAAGAATGAATCGTGTGGCAGGAACCAGCCATGCATGTGTCGGATTGTGTGGTAGGAGAGATGGGCATAGTACAGAAAGCCACCGAGTGCGTTCTCTGGAGATCAGTCCTAGAAAGGAGAGCCACAGCACAGGTAGCAGAGGTTCTGAGGTGAGACTGCATCAGCAAGGAATTAAGGGCAACTGTAACGAGTTTTCCTGTGTCCACCCGGCTCCTGTAGCCACTCAGGTCCAATTAAACACACAGAGACTTATATGACTTATGAACTGTATGGCTGTGGCAGGCTTCTTGCTATCTGTTCTTATATCTTAAATGAACCCATTTCTAGTAATTGATAAGTTGCCACTTATAAGTGGCTCGTGGCTTACCAGTATCTTAACATCTGCTTTTCATCGTGGCGGCTGGCAGTGTCTCTCTGCCTCAGCCTTCCACTTCCCAGAATTCTCCTCTCTCTTTGTCCCGCCTATGTACTTCCTGCCTGGCTACTGGCCAATCAGCATTTTATTTATCAGCCAATCATAGCAACATATGTTCACGGCATACAGGACCTCCCACAGCAGGCAACCGCTAAAACATGTCTCTGGCATGTTACTCAGCCCTGGCAGAGTGTCCAGTCAGGGGTGAGGGTAACTTTGCGGCCAGAATCATCAAGATCTAGGGACTACTTGACAGCAGTTTGAGGTAGCCCGGAAGTAATTTGTTATAAAGTGGAAGTGGTCCATTCAATACTGGCTTAAGTACTTAGGGGGCACAGGAAACTGGGTGAACAGGTGGCCCAGGCACCTCTGTTGCTTACCATTCCTGCACACTGACCTCTAATTCAGCTTACATGTTTGACCTCATAGGGCATTTCTTTGTAGGAGTACTTTCTCATCAGGACTGACCGCCAGCACACACATAGACACAGAGACTTCTTATTAATTGTGAAAGCTTGACCTTTAGCTTGGTCTTGTTTCCAACTAGCTCTTATAACTTAATTAACCTGTATTTTTTAATCTACATTCTGCCATGCAGCTCGGTTACCTCTCCTCAGGATGGCATGGCTGACTTGCTCTGAGTCTGCTGGCGAATCCCTGCCTCTCTTCCCAGAGTTCTCTCTCTCTCCCCGGAAATCCCACCTATTCTCTCCTGCCTAGCTATTGACTGTTCTGCTCTTTAATAAATCCATCACAGCAACACATCTTCACACAGTGTAAACAAATATTCCGCAACATTCCTCACTGTTTGACAGAGGAAGAAAACGCTAAAGCTTAATTCATTAATGGTTGGCTTGCCTTATAGACCCATCTATGGGTAACTTTCTAAGCCAGTGGGAGAAAAAAACCTCCCGGGGGGGGAATAGAGCCTTGTGTACCACATCTGACTATCTATTCTTGTGTGGAGAAAGAAGTGGCTGAAGGGACATTGGTGTTCTAAAGGGAGAGATTTAAACATAAATATGTGGAAATGGTACCGTGTTTAAAGACAGGATCCTGGTGTTTTGATTTTCTTTTGTAGATGACTACCTCAGGACTCATGCATTGTGCTCACGAACAGAAGAGCCCCAGCAGCAGAGATAGAGGCTACCATGCCCATCCCCAAGCATGCCCATGCTAGCTGGGGCTGAAAACTTCTGAAGCTGCTGGACCTTGTCTGCATGTAACAATTACAAAACATCTGAACGCCAATAACATATTTTATTCAGGGAAAATCAATCTATTTGCCAGCAAGTTGATCAGAGTGGCACCTTTTATCTAAGAAAAGGCAGGATTTTACCCAACAAGTAGAATCCCACCTATGTATAAGTCCTTCCCTTGCATAGTGCCTCAGTCAATACTGTTGTCCAAAGGCTTCCTGAACTTCTGGTTCACATGTGGGATTCCATACAGTATCAGTTTAGACAGGCGACCTGGAGTATGGCAAGAAAGTGAGGCACAGGGCACATGTCTGTGTGTGAGAATCATGCACAGTCTGTACTAATCTGAGGTTGATGGCCTGGAGGAACCTGGCAAAAGTCTCTTAAGGTGCAGCTGAAGCACCTTTCACTGGATGGTCTTTAATGCTGATGGAGCTCCATCCTTCAAAACAGGTTTTATTTTTATTTTTAAAAGTGTTATTTGCGTTTACTTTTTTTCTTATGTGTATGTGCGTATTTGTTCAAGTGGTGTGAGTGTGCAGGTGAAGGTGGGCGCATGTGCAGAAATGTGTATGTTGAGGTCAGAGGTCAGCCCTGGATATCCATCTTCAGGTGCTATCTGCTTGGTGTCTTTGAGATTGTCTTCCATTGCTCAGAACTCACTGATTTGGGTAGGCTGCCTGGCCACCAAGACCCCGAGGAGCCACCTGTTTCTGTCTCCCCAGTTATGGGATCCCAAGCGTGTGCCACCACACCTGGCTCTTTACCCATGGGTGCTGGGGATTGAACTCAGGTCCTCACGCTCTCACAGATAGCACTTTTTACCAACCGAGCTGCCTCGTTAGCCCCAAATGTAGTACATTAAAAAAGTGGCTGCTGTAGGTTATCCTGGTCCCAAAAGGTTGAATTGAAGTTTAGGGAACTGAGAGATGAACACAGGACTGGCTTAGTTTGCCATCCCATCACACAATCCACTTAAGGATTTATGGTTTCTTTCCCTGAAGATTTAGGCTCTGTGAACTCATAAATTCACTCCTGCCACAGGACACAGCAAGAAGCTTGATTAATCAAGTGAAGTCTACCATCTAGGCGTTTGGGTTCCTCAAACTAGGAGAACAGGAGACACCAAAAGGACATTGATGATAATGGTAGCAAGGGGAGAGGATGGCTACTTCCTGGCAGGAGAGTGGCGAATGGGACTTGATCTCCTGGGGTATCTCTTGGTACTCACAGGCCCCATTATAACTACAAAGAGAAGCACAGCCACCCTGTTGGTAAATTAACAATAACCAGGGGCTTAGTTGTCCTGGGGTGAAGGTCTGAGACCCAAAGGGAATCTAGTATGTGTGGAAGTGGAGGGAGATGATGTGTCTTAAATGCCTTAAGATCAGTTAAACATCAAGGATGTGGTTCATCACCCTCACTTGCCTCTTGTGGTTGTTCAGAGGGCATTGTAGGCAAACAGCTTGCACTTGCATAGCAAATGATATGGAAATGTAAGAAGGTGTCAACAGCACGTGAGGTAGCTCCATTGGGTATGAGTGTCCTGTCTGGGTCTCTTTATTCAGGCAGATGGGCCAAATGCCCAGCAAACAGTGCCTACAAAATAGTGCACACCTTTTCCTTCTGTCTAGACCTTAGTCAATGTCTTGGGAACAGGTGTCTCTCTGGAGAGGGTTCCCATCATCTCTCCTTGCCCACCCCACCTCCAGCAGTAAGTGGCCAGAAATTGATTTCTTAGGATGTTTCCTTTGCCTTAGGATTGGACCAGCTCTGAGGCTAAGTGCCCAACATGAACTTCAGAGCTCCCTTGAGATGAATTTGAAGCTGGTGTCTATCTAGCTCATTTTGACAGTTACTTTCTTTCTCGGCACTGTCCTTTTTATCCTCTGCTCCTTCCTCAAATCACCACATCAACGCAAGTCTGTGATTGACTCTATTTTAATGACATCTGACCTAGGACAGTTACGTGCCTCTGCATGGCTCTTCCATGCAGTGGTTCCTTTCTGTCCCATGTTTCATAAAGATTCCTCAGGAATCATAGCATAATGCAGATGACATTGTATTCTTTATCGGTCAGCCCTGAGTACGAAATCACAGTGCAGACTCTCCTTGTTCACAGCCTATCCTGTGAATGAGTCTATGAGTGAATTTCAGAATCTCTGGCCAGCAATTACACTAACACTATAACGTTTATTTTAGATATTATGCACAAAATGCTTTATTATGCACTCAGAGGCTTTTGTTGGAATTGAAGACATTCAAGCTATGCAAACACCTCTCCAAAGAGTCACTGCCTTGCAGAAATGCTGATTGTCACAGTTAACTAGACACAAGTGAGGGTTATCTAGGAAGAAGGAACCTTAATTAAGGGATTGCATCCATCTGTTTGACCTGTAGGTAAGTCTGTGGAGGCACTTTCTTCATTAATGATTGATGTGGGAGGTCCCAGCTCACGATGAGTGGAGCCACTCCTGGGAAGGTGGTCCTGGGTGGTATGAGAAAGCAGGCTGAGCAGGCCATGCAGAGCAAGCCAGTAAGCAATATTTCTCAGCAGTCTTTGCTTCAGTTCCTGCCTCAAGGTTCCTGTCTTGAGTTCCTGTCCCAGCTCCCCTCAGTGATGGACTGGGATGCCTAAGTCAAATGCACTCTTCCTTCCACTGAGTTGGTTTGGGTCAGAGCTTATTGTAGCAACAGAGAAAGCAGACTAGGACACCTGAGAAGAGGGGATTTCATTTGAGGAAGATAACTGAGTAAGCCAAAGGAAGAAGGGATCCAGTAAACAGCATTTCTCCATGCTCTCTGCTTCAGCTCCTGTGTTGGCTTTCCTCCATGATTGACTATAACAGTTAGATGGAAACAACAACAAAACAAAAACAAAAACAAAACAAAAAAACTATTCCCGTCCCCTCTAAGTTGCTTCTGGTCAATGTTTTGTAACAGCAGCAGAAAAATAAACTAGACTACCTGTCCTAGTAGTGCCTTGATATAGGTGATTTATTTTTATCAAGGAAAGTACAATGCTTTATGTAAGGTGTGATACTCTTTGGCCTTATGAATCATGGTTCCTGTTCTTATACATATGAATGTCCGTCCAATTACTCCAATGCCATTTGTTGATAATGCTCACCTTTCTCACTGAGTCACTTTTGAGTCTTTGTCAAAAACAAGTCTGGCATGCTTGTGAGTCTGTTTCTGGTTTTCTATTTTATTGATTTGATCTACAACTCTGTCACTGCCAGAACTTTTGGTGGTTAGGCTATCTATATAAATTGTTATCAAAATAGGCCAATTGCTTCCTCTCACTTCCTTCCTTCTTTTCAAAATGTCTTTGCTATTTTACTCCCTTGAGTTTAAATGTAAAGTTTAGAAAAAATCTCTTCTATATCTATTTATAAAGCAGACCTTGCTGAGAGTTTGATGGGAACTATGTAACAACCATTTTAAGGAGATCTGACATCTTTAATATATTGGGCCTCTCAATCTATAAACAAATATGTTTTTCAGGTTGTTTAGAGCTCTTTGATTTTTGTCATCAATAATTTATATTTTAAGCATATATAGCCTATGTATTTTTGGTAGATTAATGCCTAAACAAATGTTTTGATCTGCTAAAAATAGAATTGTATATTTAATTTTGGTGTCTACATGTCCATTACAAATATCTAGAAATATAACCATCTGGGGAATATTTTATCTTGAGTCATCTGATTTTTTTAAAATGTCTCTTATCAATGATAGGACACAAATATTTTTAAAATGTTCTAAGAAATTTCAACACAACTATGTAATTTACAAACAGGGGAGTTTATTTTTGTCTTATCTAAACTGTATGCTTTTTAGATCTATTCCCTTATTTTGTCTTACTACACTGGGTATCATTTCCATCATCATGCTTAGTCAGTGTATAGAGTGGATTTCTCCTGCTTTCAGTCTTAGGAATAAAACATTCAACTTTTCACCAGTAAATGAAATGGCAGGGGTAGGCATTTGGTGGATATTTCTTATTACGTTGAATAATTTTCTTCTTTCAATTTTTTTATTCTTTTGAACGTTCTAGTCATGAATAGATATTGAATTTGGCAAAATAAAATTTCAGTACCAAGAGATATAATCATGATTTTTCTTCTTTGGCTACTGATATAATAGAGTTTTTTAAAATTTGGTTTTGAATATCAAACTACCTTTGGTCTTGGTGTAATGATTGCTTTATGTATTGCTTATCTAGTTGGCTGATATGTTGAGATTTTTTAATTCTACATTCATGAGAGATGTTGGTCTGTAATTTTATTTTGTACTATGCTTGTCTGTTTTTTTCATTGGTATAACGGTCACTTTAGAAAATGAGTTATAAATTTCCTCTTTCTTCTTGGAAAGATTGTGCAGAAGTGATTTAATTCCTTAACTATGTAGTAGATCCATAGTAAAAAATTTAGTGTGATAATACCAATTTTTGAGAAAATTTAAATAAGAAATAGTAATTATTTAGGATATTTGTATTATCTAGTTCATATTTTCTAATTTGTGTTACTTTATGATTTTTGAGGAGTTATCCAAATTCACTGAAGTTGCCACATTTAATTTTATTGTTTTATATATTTATTTACTATATTTCTATGTCTGTGGGGTCTGTATTGATAACCCTTGTTTTAATCACAGATTTCAGTAATGTGTGTCTTGGCTCTTCTTTTCAGTCTTGCTAGAGACATGCAAATTACTGTTCACACTATAATGCTTTTATTTTAATTGATTTTATGTCTCGTGTTTATGCTCAGCTTTTAGTTAAATTTTGTGGGAGCAGTAGGGAAAAGTAGTATATCTATGTCATCTTCCCAGAAATAGGGTTCTCTGAGACTTAGTTTTGCTGAAATAACTTTATTGTGCACAAGACTCTTCCTGATTTCAAGAAGCATAAATTGTGGGGTGTAACACAAAAAGTTTCCTTTTTTCTAGAAAGGAAACTTCCAATTTATTATGTCAAGTGTCATGTTAAGAAAAAGTATAGGATGATTTGGGGAACACAAAGTAGGACCCGGTATCGTAGAGTGATATCTAGAGGTGGTAACATCATATTTCAATATGTGAACAAATGCAACTTGTTAAATGAATGGAAAGAAAAAGGGGACACTCGAGGGCAGGAAAAACATGACATGTAAGAAAAATAAAAAGTAGTTTTATGGCTGAAACAAAGAGTTTGTGTTTTAGGTGAGCTGTAAAGGACTGAGGCTGTGGCCTTATTCAAGGACCATTAGACTATGAGAAATACCACAGATCACACACAAGAGTCTGAATTCAAGAGCCAAACTGGGAGTCACTGAGCCTTTGAGCTGAAGAACAGCAGATTTGATGATCACAAGCCTTGAAGCAGGGAATGCAGTTTAAAGCCCTTGTCTAATAGACATAGTAATGGGCATGTGGTAGAGACAGTGGGATGGACAGTACTGGGTAGATTTAAAGCACCTCAAACCCATAAAAGCCATAGAACCCGGAGACTATTATATACATAGAGGGGGGAGAACTCAAGAGCTTTGTGTATATTCTATACAATTGAATGAGTGGAGTTGTCAATTATGAAAATGAACAGGAGAGGAAGTTCTAAGTAGAGTTTGGTTTAGAAAAACATGCATTGGAGAGGCAGTGTATGTGTGATTATTTAGACCACAGGGTGTGAGTCAGCCTTCCTGAGTCAAATTCTACTCTTCCATTTTAATGCTAGGTGATCTAAAAAAAAATCATTTAACTTTGCTGTGTGTAAGGTTCCTCATCAAAACGGCTATTGAGTTGTTGGGGAAAATAGGTTGGCATCTTATTCAGAGAGAAGGGTAGGTAGATGATTGCTGTGAGCGCTATTCTGACTATTCTCTAGGTGACCTAGGTTGCATTATCAGATAAATAAGATGAGGATTAAATACTATTTGTGAGATTTTAAAGCCAATGTAAGATCTATTTGGTCTAACCCTTTTAGTTTAGAGGTTGTATCAGAAATGTTCCCCTTAAAGCCACCTTGTGGGAGAGTAGAGTAAAACCATAAAGGCCTAACTTCTCATTATCATCTCATTGTGTTGATTTTACACTCAGATGGCATACACTGTGGCTGTATGGTAGACTGAATCCGAGGCCCCAATTCTTTTCTCTACCCAAATGCAATTGCTTCACTCTAAGAGGAATGTGTTCAGCTCCTTGGTATGGGTGTTGGCCATATGGCTTGCTTTGACGTATGACAGTGAAACCATGCCTTCTTTCTTCCTCTGGAGGGTTAGTTTGCAGATGCAAGCAGGATTGCCATATAGCACAGGTGCTGCAGGTGATGTGTAGACCTGCAGTAAGAAGCAGAATCAACCAGGTGCACAGAATCCTATACCTCTGTGAATGCATGAGTAGAACTGTAGGCAACTGAGATCCTTTGTATTTGTCAGCATTATTGTGGAAATAGTTGATAAAAACATCTGATAGGACATGCTTATTAATGAAAAGCTTGCCTCTCCGAGACACTCAGAATCTACTGATATTTGTCTAGATAGGAACCACTGATAGACACACACGCTAAAACTCATTATGCCAGGCTCTCTCAGACTTAACTGTCAGTTACCTATCTGTTCAAAAAGAAATTCTTATTATCTTAGTTCATTTTGTGCTGCTAAAACAGAACACAGGGTGGATCATTTATAATAAATGGAAGTTTACTGCCTCACTATTCTGGAGCATTAGAAGTCCAAGTCCAGCATCAGAAGAAGTCCTAGAGATAAAATAGGGCCTGGGCTGAGAGGTGGTGGTGGACACCTTTAATCCCAGCACTCGGGAGGCAGAGGCAGGTGGATCTCTGTGAGTTCGAGGTCAGCCTAGTCTACAAAGTGAGACCCAGGACAGACACCAAAACTACACAGAGAAATGGTGTCTTGAAAAAATAAAAACAAACAAACAAACAAAAAAAAAAACAGAAAAACAAAACAAAACAGGGCCTGGACTTGCTTTTCTGCAGTGGTGCATTGGTCCCACTCACAAGGCAGGAATCTTCATAGCTCAGCCATCTTTTAGGAGCCCCCCTCCCCAACACTGTGACAATACAACTAGACCTTCACATGAGTTTTGGAGGGAAATCAGTCAAACCATGATGGCCAACACTCTTCAAATTCTTCTTTCCCAAAACTTATATTGGAGCATGGTTCATACTCTTACGTTGCTATCTACACTCCCGTTACTCTTTCCTGACCATTTCTCCTACTGTGGAAAAGTTAAATTCATTTGTCAAACTCTGTCACCAGTAGTGATTTGTAATATATACAGATGAAGAAAACCATGTGTTGGAGGGGGTAGTTAAGGAAGGCTTTACGGGATAGATGCGATCTAAGTTGGGCTTCGAGATGCTGATGTAGATGCAGGACGAAGAGAAGGATGATATAATGGAAACGGAGGGGACAGCTCAGGAAATAGAGGAGTGGCCCCTCCTCATGACTTCATCTAGTCCTACATGACTCCCGGTGTGGCCTCACCCTAAAGCATCACTGACATGACACATGATTTAGGGGATGAGGTTTCTAACCCATGAATTTTGGTGGGACATACTCAAAGTACAGCAGTACAGAAGACTGGACTAAGAAAAAGAAAAACATTGTGAAGAGAAACATAAGCAGGTTGGCTTTGCATAAGAATTGATTAAGATGATGTTAAGCACGTCTTCCTGCACATGTTTTGTAACTGTGCAATTGTGTGCATATGTGTATTTTTCCATGTGTGACTTTATTTCTGATTTACAAGGAGGTGCTTTTAATCTGGCTGTAGTTCACATACTGTGGGTAAAGAATGTTTAGGGAATTCAAGCCAGTACCGGATTGTCATAGAACCTAGGAGAACAGGAAGAAAGACCTGGCACACGGTGGGGGTTCGAGTGAGAAGTGTAACAGAGTGTGAGGATCTAAGTCTGGAAGTCTCTAGAGAGGGCTCCAAGTTGAAAAGAGTCAGATTACAGGGCCAGAATGACAGCAAGGAGGGAGGAACACCAGCTTTCCCCCTGTGTTTTAAGTGCCCGAACATGCTGCAAAGAAGAGTTTAGTATTTTAGATGCCACAGTTTACACGGGATCCT
The DNA here is from genome assembly GCF_049852395.1 of Peromyscus maniculatus bairdii. NCBI lineage: Eukaryota > Metazoa > Chordata > Mammalia > Rodentia > Cricetidae > Peromyscus > Peromyscus maniculatus. The sequence goes on along the minus strand of NC_134867.1, from coordinate 54,859,364 downwards.
TTATGGAAAAATTGGTCCTGGAGGGGTGAGGGAAGGCAAAATGGATCGGTAGGCTTGGAAAACTGTGGTGCTCTGGACAGACACCAGATCACAGGGTTGCCTGGAATTCCACTCTCACTGAGGCCCACCAAAAGGCAGTAATTCAGGTGGGAATGAATAGAAAGGACTGGCCTTTAACACACTAAAGGACAGAGCTCTAAGACTTAATGGTAAGGATATTTTACTACTGGCTGACAAAGAGTAGGCCCAGCTCTTAACTCCTAATACCTGTCTGTGTTGACCATGCATTGTGATGTGCAAGAGAGCGTGCTTTCTGTAGACAGTCTCTATTTCATGCGAGGTAGATTTTATGATTTTGTCAAACAAGGAAGCTGAACTAAGTCCCAGATGAAGTGTTTTTTTTTTCTTTTTTCTTTTTTCTAAATTAGGCTTCACCAACGTTGGAGACAGACCTGACTGTTCTGGATTGGAGAGAGACCTGACTGAGGTTAGTTAGACTGTGCTGGATTGTAACCTAACCAGCAGACTCCCAGTTGCCTTTGGCTGTCTTCCTCAGTTTCTGGCCAAACTGAAAGCCTGTAGCTGAAGAGAGCCGGGTCCATGGATAGATGATCCATTCACTTTGACTTCTATGAGTATCTTGTACTGGCTCATTAACTGGCACTTGACAAGTAATTATCACGTTTGATTTGAACACAGGGAAACACAATCTGCCATAGTGAAGGAAGGAAGCTCATAGGAAGGGTGCTGGGGTGGTTAGCTTTTGTTGTCAACCTGACACAAGCTAGGAGCGTTTGTGAAGAGTATCTCACTGAAGAATTGTCTACATTGGGTTGGCCTGTGAGCATATCTGTGGAGCATTATTTAATTAATGTGTGACAATTCAATCCACTGTGGACAGCACCATTTCTTCATCAGGGGTCCTGAACTGTATTCGTGGAGCAATCAAGCAGAACTCAGCAAGCAAGGCAGCTTGCAAGCAAGTATGCCTGCATGCATCAGTTGTTTTCTTTCTCTTGCTTGTGGATATAGTGTGACAAGCTGTTCAAAGTTCCTGCTTTGATCCCCCCGCCCCCAGTGATGGACTGCAACCTTTCCTCTTCTAAATTGCTTTTTCTCAGAGTATTTTTTTTTTCAAAAAAGATTTATTCACTTATTATACCACAGCAACAAGAATGAAATTAGAACAGGCACCCTTCCTAGGAGTGAGCCCATGTGAGTGGTGCAGCCCGGCGCCCTCTGTGGGCTGTTGACTCAGTGCCTCTGTGTTCTCTGTCTCTGTCAACACTTTCTCTGAGCTCCATGGGAGTCTTGGGAGGTGCACCTGCGAGCAGCTCCTCAAATAGAGATGGCTGAACTTTCTATTATTTTTAAGGTTGATGATGAAATAAATCATAGGTCTGCAAAGTGTGTGATCCCGAAAGTTGAGGAGTTCTTAAAGTCTTCCTTCCTCTGAGAGGATAAAAGCTGCAGTTCTTTTGTGCGATAATGACAGACTGTCAGCGTCTGTCTGTTTGCCTGACTCCCATTCACTGAATAAATGCTGGTAATTGCTAATTGCCTGGAGAAGAAAACTGACTCACAGCCCCAAAGTGTCTTGCATCTTGATGTTGCAGGCTCTCTGAGCTGGTTTTATGTCTAAATCAGGGGATGTCTTGCTGGAATCTGCATACTCACTTGCCTCCTCAAGGGTTGTGGGGTTAGATTAATTCAAGTGGGATTTCTGTCAATGACACCTCACTGGGAACTTTGGGGAGTCCTGTGCATTGTATCTTTCCTTACATATTACAACAAAGAGGTGAAAAGCATTTGATAAAATTTCTAGGAAGTTGGATGAATGCTAGGGGTTGATTGAAGTGGCTGCTCACATTTGCCCAAGTCCTTAAGTGTCTTTCACTCTGATAGCTTCTCTGAAAATGTATTAGCTATCATGGACCTATGGCTGCATAAGTAGGAGCCATAAGAATGCCTTTTTTACCTTAAGGATAATCGTGAACTTGATATGGCACCCTCAGGGTCCATACATCAGAGGGTTTTTCTGGCATGCTGGTCACTTGAGTGAGAACGGCAGTGTGGCCAAGACACCACTCAATAGGCCACTGACATTGATTATTCAGTCCCTGTGACATGGCTGTGAATTTTTTGGTTATCAATGTGTTCCAGGTTGAAAGCAAGTTTAAAAGGCAAGAGATGTTTAAGGAGAGAATTCAGAGTTGGAGATGCAGCACAGAGGGGAACCATTTTTCATATTTCCAGAAAGGAAAAATGCAGTTCTCCTTGAGGCCTTGTCAATGTCTGCTAAATATCTGACACTCTTCCCATTGTTTTTTGTTGGAGTCACATGCTAGCAATGAGAGTCTGGAATCACCAGTTCTGGGAGGCCCAGTGTGATTTTCCCCCTCCCCTTGAAGTTATAGTCTTCTATACTCAAACTAGAGGGTACAAGGGGATCATCTAACAGCATTGATGGTAAAGTCCTAGCTCCAGATGCTTAAATGATAATATTAATCTAGAGCGGGACATAGGCAATAGCACTTTGTATTTTCAAGTAATTGGGTGGGTTTAATGGACAGCTGGGATGAGAATCACTTCAGTACAAAGGCCTTCTACAATATCACCATCAAAATCCCCGTAAGCTCTTTTTGGCCGTAAGATTTAATAGTAGTGCTTGATTCAATCCACATGTTGATTGTTAGTGTTTTTACAGTAGTAGAGATCTGCCCTCAAAGGTTAAAAATATGCTGGCAGGTAAAAAAAGGTAAGTGGCCGCTCTAAATGTCTTAGTTACTTTTCCATTGCTGTGACAATACACCATGATCAAGACAACTTATGAAAGAAAACATTTAATCGCGCTTACGGTTTTAGAGTGTTAGAGTCCATGATGGCTGAGCAAAGGCGTGGCAGCAGGAACATCTGAGAGCTCATAACGTGTTCCACAAACAGGAGGCAGAAAGGATTAACACAAAATGGCGTGAGTCTTTTGAAACTTTAAAGCCTGCCCACAGAGACATACTTCTTCCTGCAAGGCCATACATCCTAATTCTTCCCAAACAGTTTCACCAACTAGGGACCAAGTGTTCAAACATATGACCTGTGGGACCCATTTTCATCTAAACCTCTACATTCCACTCCCTGGCCTCCATAGACCTGTGATTATATTATAATGCAAAATTCATTTAGTCCAACTTCAAACATCCCCATATTCTTTTATACACTCTCAACACCATGTTAAGGTCCAAAGTTCAAAGTCTCTTCTGAGACTCAAAACAATCTTTTAATTGTAATTGCCTGTCCAATCAAAAAGCAATTGCATAGTTTCAACATATACTGGCACAGAATATCCATTATCATTTTTAAATGGAGAAATTGGGGCACTGTGAGGAAATACTGGACCAAAGCAAGACTGAAACTCAGCAGGGAAAACTCTAAACCCTGTAGTTCCATGTCTAGTGTTTTGCTGCCTGGGGGCCAGCCTCCAACAGCACAAGGCTCAAAGGGAATCCATGGAGTCAGTATACTAGACATTTTTTAATCTGAGGGGTTAAGGGGAAAGATACTTACACACTCCCTTGATGGTTTCCTTCAGATCTTTTCTTTATTCTTTTTTTCCATTTTCTTTATTTTCCTAGTGATTTCATTCTCTCATTCTTGATGTTTTCCTTCTCCTTCCTTCTAACTCTATCTTTATTCTTCCTCTTACAGCTTATATACCCCAACAAAATCTTTCAGGCAATATAAAAATGACACTGTGGTTACATTATATATATATATATTTTTTTTGGTTTTTCGAGACAGGGTTTCTCTGTATAGCTACATTATATTTTTCAAGTGACTGATTTACAAGGAATACAAGTAAAAAACAGCATGTTTTCCATATCTCTTAACACGACTAAACATTTTATATATTATAGGTGAAAAACAAATTATCCCAAGAACCCATGCACATTCATATCCAAACAATTTGTTATAGATTAACAGCATAGGCAAGCAAGGTATTCTTTCACTGGCAGGCTGCATTTTGTGGTTACAAAGAAAGGACCAATCACTTTATTACTTATCTTGAAGGATAATCTTTTAAAGAATTTTAGAGGAATCAAGAACTTAAACTTTTATATATGAAAAACAATTGGTCAGCTCTACTTCAAATCTTTAGGGTGAATACCCAACTCAATAGTTTTTTTTTTTATATCAGGAGATTGAGGACAGAAATTTTTATAAGAAATTAATCATCACCTTTGGTCATCAACCAACCCTAGCAAGAAAGGTATGTCAGCTAACATTAATTGGGCTGCTTTGTATTTGTTCCCTGACCTTGATGAGTTCCTCACTCAACTATGTGCTTTTCTAAAACTTTAGATTTTAGACTTGGATTTTTTTTTAACCTCAAAGCTATTTAACAAAAGCACCTTAGTCTAACTTTAAGTTATTTTCAAAGCTTTGTTTCAGCTATCATGCACTCTGAAACCTGTGAACCCATCTCCTAACATTAAGATTAGAATTTAAACTAGCTGGGCTACTGGGACTCAATTGTTTTTCTTAATCATTAACCTAAGCCATAGTCTATATGGCTCCTCAATAGAACCTCATGTGTTCTTAATCATCAAAACTCTATTTAAGCTAACATTATTATTATCAATTAGACAGTACATCTTAGGAAGAAATCATCTTCATTATAATCCACAGGTAAAAAAATGCCCAGGAAGACATTTATCCATGAGATAAACACACTACATTGCAGGCAGTGGGGATCTCCCCACTCCCCTTCACACCATGCCAGACACCAGAGAAAGATGGTAGTGGCAAACATGTAAAGGCACAGGCGAAGCAAAAGATACTCTGAAGTCTGTCGTCTTGGGGCCTTGCCTATCTGAGATTCACCCATCAGGGATTTTCCTCTTGGTGGACTGATTCAATTGCCACCTCCTGCTCCCCTGAAATGGCCACCAGCACTAGTGTCAGAGGGCTTAGATGGCCCTGTCTTTCCAGTTTTGCTAACTGCAATGTACTTCTATCTCTTGGGCTAGTTCCACTCCCTGTGTGCAGTTCTCTTTGGTAGATGTCCCATAGTTCCAGGACATCTAACACCTTGGGTCCTCCAACACAATCCAGGTTTCATTTTTATAGCTCCATTCAACGGCTTCTCAGGGTCTTCATGCAGAGATTCCCCTGCCACACTCCTTGCCTTGCAGCTTCCCTTAACCACAGACGAAGATTGTATAGCCTCTTTGCATGGATATCCTTTATGACTAAAGCCTGAACCACTTGGATGATGCTGCTAAGTTTGACGAGCAACTTGAGTGAACCCTGGCACCCTTGAATCACATTTGTAGCAGCGTTGATTTGTTGTTGCTTTTGGAGAGTAGAAAATTCAACAGGTCTTTGATTTTCACAAATTGGAAGCTTAACTGGGTAGGGTCTTGCCCTGAAGACACCCTTCCCATTATCCTAATATAGATTAGGCTGCCCCTTGGCCTCCTTTTACTCTTTCAGCACAAACCTTGGCTCTAACATTGTTTCCTGGTGCTTTTTAATCTCTTAAAAATGTACATATTGTATTTCTTTTTTCTCCGCTTGTTCTGTTTCACTGTAGACCTGATAAGAATGGTTACTAATAACCATGTGATAGATAGAGTCAATCTTTGGTTGTCTTGAAGTCTCCCCCACTAAATAAATTCTTCCATTACTTTTACATTTAGCTTCAGGCAAATTCTTAAGACAAGGGCAGAAAGCAGCCACATTTTTTTTTTTTTTTTTTTTTTTTTTTTGCCAGACAAGAATAGTCTCTATCCCAGTTGCTAATATTGCTCCCCTCTACAATCTCTTGAGTTGGGCTTCCACAGTCTGTATAGTTCTTAGCACTACTTAGGATGGTGCATTAAGTTCTGCTTACAGTATTCCAGTGCTTTCCTAGTCCATAGTCCCAAGGGCTTCCACATTTCCCCACAAAACCACCTGGTCAGACCTGTCATGACAATACCCCACTCCCATTACCGACTTCTGTCTTAGTTACTTTTCTATTGCTGTGCCAAAATAACATGACCAAAGCAACTTATAAAAGAAAGCATTTAATTGGACTTACATTTCCAGAGGGTCAGAGTCCATGATGGTTGAGCAAACACACACAGCTGAGAGCTTACATCTTGACCCACAAATAGAAGGCAGAAAGAACTGACTCTAAATAGCATGAATATTTTTAAACCACAATGTCCACTTCCAGCTGCATACTTCCTCCAGCAAGGCCACACCTCCTAATCCTTTCCAAATAGTTCTACCAACTGGAGACCAAGCATTCAAACATATGAACCAATGGGGGCTGCTATCATTCAAACCACCACACCAGGTCAGTGTGAGTATAAAGCTTAGAATTTTAACTCTTGTTGATGGTTGCTTCATGTTTGTGGTTTTATGTTGGGCTCTGAGCTCCTTAAAGGAGAAGATCATGGCAATTTTAAAATTCTGTTTTTCATTATATATCTAGTGGAAGTGAATGAATACTGAACATTGATTGTGAATGTACGGAGCCTCCCCCATTAGAGAGTTGGGTCTCAGTTTGAGTTCTGTATCTTTGACTTCTCTTGTTTCCAACTCAGGTAAGACCCTCTTCCTCTTTGTCCTCATTCCTCTCTGACGATCTCCACTTTCACTCACTTACTTTACTTGTGAGTTTTTCCATATTAACTTTGGCCCATTATTATTCTTTGACATCTTATGCTCATAAAGGATTATATTTATTGTGCATACACATATATGTAACACACACACACACACACACACACACACATATATATATATACACTATGTATACATGTGTATATTGAACTTGAATAGATCTATATCATGTTCTTGTCTTACATTAAAGACCATTTTCATGCCAATCTGTAATATTAACTTGGAGCAAAATTGGAAAATGTTCAGAATCTTTGATTTTGATTTTTCAGTAACTGCCAGTGTGGCTGCCAGTATAGAATATCTGCTAATACATTGGTGTTTAATGCATTATTTCCAAATTATAAATATTTTTAGTTTGTGAATGAAATTATTATCAAAAGAACTTAGTGTATTACTATTACAAAATTCAATTCAAAAAACAAAAAGGTGTTTATAGAGGTGTGATATTTTTCACACTTTGGGGATGTCAGGGACAATTCTGGCACCTTACTTATTTCTCTGAAGCAGAAGAAAATAAAGGCAATCACTAAGAAAAATCGTTTGTTGATCTTATATTAGGCATAAGTAGACAACAAGCATAATCAGAGAAACAGAAGAAATAAAACAGCCTTATGATTGTATACTGTACCGTCAACTGGCCTCTAGGTTTATTTCTCCAATTATGTACTGCTGTTTATATTGTGGTGACATGCCACCCATTGTTGTGTAGCCATTTCCTCACAGACAAAATATTCTATCACGAAAGGAAAGTCATTAAGACTTAGGTTGCTCTAAATGGAGATGAAACATCCCAACTTTGCATGGAAGCTCATTGAACTCCGGAAGTGAACAGCTCGAAGTTCCAGAGAGTCCTTGAAACTGACCAGATTTACGGAGACTCTCCAAGTTTATGTCAACTCCAAGGACTGCTGAGAGACACTCTCAGACCAGCCTAGTGGCCTGGGAGAGGCAGAGATCAGCCAAGCTAGCTGCTTGGAAGAGGCTCAGACAACGTACAGCTCAGCTGCCTGGAAAATACAATGTGCAACCTGATAAGCTGCCTGCAGCTGTGCAGCGGGCTCCATGTTCACAGCTGTTGTGAGCTGTCACTCATGCCGGGGCGGGCCTTGGTGATGCAGCTGTCTTTGAGTCATTCCTGCTCCTGAAACCCCTCATGCATATCCTTGTAAGAAACCCCAATAAAACTTATCCATTCACTAAGTTGGACCTTGCTAGCATCCTTACTTTGGTCTGTTGTTGGTTCTGGGAATGAGTAGACATTTTTTTTTTTCACATCTCTCTTGCAATACTGTCATATAGCCTGCATATGCTTGGGAAATGGTTTTATTGGAAGTGCTATCCATCTGAGCCTTGATTTCTTTGTCTGTACAATAGGATTCCAATAGTGTCATCTGACAAAGTTTTACAGCGATTGGGTGAAATAATAACCATAAAGAATTTAGGGATAGACTGCAAATGGCCCACAATTGACACATGCTTACAAGATTAGTACTATTGTTAAGTGGCTATTAAGTGTGCTGCAAAGGGACTTTGTATTCTCAAATGGTGATAGGGGAGTTTTCTTTTGACTGGCAGAGGTGGATAGCTAGCTACTTTTTGGCTTGGCTCTCTCTTCTCTCCTTTCATCACAAGCAACATGTTGGAGTTACTTCTGATCAATAGCCTTATCTGCAGTTTATGATGCAGTATAGAAGGCAGCCTTAGATGCTACCTCTGTCCAGCATGCTTATATTCACTGCTTTGGAAAATATTAAATATCACATTCTTTTAATTCTCTTTGTCTGTCTTGAAGTGTTGGTACACTTGCTTTGAGTTTTCTCTTAGAAAACATTCACTTCTTTTCAATAAGAAACAGCTATAAATGCCAAGCTCCATTAGGGAAATTTTGGATGGTGTCCCCTGTACATCTTTTTTTTGCATGCAAATTTCAGACTATGTCCATGGGAACGCTGGGCCAGTGGGAAGGGAGGGCAGACATAGGGCTGAAGGATTTGCTGGACAGTGAGGACACCTAAGCATTCTAGAGAAGGAAGGTGTGAGAAGTGGGAAAGCTCAGCCTGCTGCATCGCTCGGTTATAGCTGGCATCTCTTTCCTGATTACTCAGCAGAAATCTGTTGGCCTTGTTTTATTAAGAGTTAGGACATCCCAGTGTCCTAACCCATAGGGGTTTCTCTCCTCTCCTTCTGCATCAGGCAGAGGGATTCTCTATATTAAATATTTAAAATTGAACTCTGCAAAGGAGCTGTGATTGGGTAGTGACGGGAGGGATAGAAGAGCGAAAGCTGAGGAAGGAGGACTTGTGGCAGGTGTGACACAGGTCAGAGGTTGCATGTCTGCTCTGGGACGTGGCTTCTCATGCTTTTGTCAATGTCCCCATGGTACCAACTGGTCCACCTACTCTGAGGATAGTGACTCAGGCTTTATGTGGCAGCTGAAATCTGTTCTCATCGGGCTCAAACACTCAAAAGAGAATGTTTCCCCTGTCCTTCATTATGCATGCCAAAATAATGAGCATAGTCAGCTCTAAGCAAATGTTTGTGGTTTACAATGGTGCTTCTGCAAGGCTTTTTTTTTTTTTTTTTTTTTGACAGGGTTTCGCTGTGTAACTTTGCGTCTTTCCTGGAACTCACTCTGTAGCCCAGGCTGGCCTCAAACTCACAGAGATCCGCCTGGCTCTGCCTCCCAAGTGCTGGGATTAAAGGCGTGTGCCACCACCGCCCAGCAGCAAGGACAAGGCATTTTTATTATTGTTCCAAGTCAGGGTCTCAGTCTATAGTTCGGGCTGACCTGGAACTACCTATAGAGACCTACATATGACCTTAAACTCATGTCGATGCTTTTGCCTCAGCCTCTTGAGTAATGAGATTACAGGTATGAGTCACCAAACACTGCTTTAGAGAATATTAAATATCACCTTCTCTTAATTTTCTTTCTCTGTCTTGAAGTGTTGGTACACTTGCTTTGAGTTTTCTCTCAGAAAACATTCACTTCTTTTCAATAAGAAACAGCCATAAATGCCAGGCTCCATTAGAGAAATTTTGGATCGTGTTCCCAGTTACTGACTTCATTCTTTGGCGACTCCAGGTCTCTGCAAGGGTTGGGAAAGGTCTATACTTTAGGACCTCAGTCTCAAGTAGACCAGAGAGGTCAGAATTGAGATTGTTCAGCTCTGGCCATGGATTCTGTCACTAGGGAGAAGATGGAAGTAATAACAGCTAACATTGCTCTGTTTGTAGACAGAGACTAAGCATATCAGTATTTTCAGGCATGGGTACACAGCCTTACTAGTAGAAGGGAAACTATTTCTCTCATATACATCCTATTATTCTAACTTATTTTATATTTGCAAAATATATCTCCAATTACTTGTATGCAATGAAAAAGGAAACAGTAAAAAAAGTTTTATAAAGACATGGGAAATGGTCTAAGATTTGGTTTATCAACAGCCTGCCCCTGGGAGTCCGATGACCCCATTAAAAATGCTGGATAAATAAAGGCTGAAGTTTTCTCTTCCCAATGTGAACTCTCATTTCAATAAGCCTTTCCTATCACCTATTTTTGATAACTGGGTTAGCTACTCTTCTCATTTTCACTTCTTGAATAGTGTTTCTCTTCGACTCTACCCTGAAAACACATATGAATTTTTAAATAAGCTCCTCAGCTGGTCAGTTTCTGGAAGGATGCTTCTGCAGGGTGACCTGATTACTCTGGCTATCTGGGTCAGCAGTTTTGGGAGGGAGCTTCTGAGTCATGGCTGATATCTTCTAACATGTTGCTGTTCTGAATATAATTTATCATTCCTGGTATGGCTCTGGGTGTGTTATATCTTCAGTACTTTCAATGCTGAAGTACTAGGATGCTACCTACCTCTCTCAGCTACTCCTTGAGGGAGTAGGAGGCTTCCAGTGACTGGGGGGGGGTGAATTTTCAGGGACATTGTATCTGCTGCCATCATCATTCATACCCTGTGGATCTGAACTCTTTCTGTCTGGATAACACTCACACACAAAGGCTTGGATTGAATGTTGGTGCATTAGAAAGGGACACCATGTTGGCAATGATGAGTCTATCTCATGAGGCTCTTTCCCAGTCCTTTGGATAAAACAACTCTGCTTTAGGCTTTTGGAAAGAGTAGCTCATTCCTAGCTTCTGGGTAACAATATAACTCTACATTTGCAGTAGGTTTCTGAGTAGAATTAAGTGATGTATCCCTATGCTACATCCACACTTGCACAGTTATATAAACACATGTGTATTTGTGTGTATCTCCAGTGAAGGATTTGTATTCAGAAAATATAGAGAACTATAAGACAACTGAGCATAATATACAACCTAATAAAGAATAGATAAAACATTTATATAGGCATAGTATAAAAAGGAAGTATCCAAATGTTTTTAAGGAAATGATAAGATGCTTATCATAATTTCTTTATTGTATAAGGTATCATTACATATCATCAAAGGCTAAAACTGCTAAAAAAAAATCCTGGCTATATCAAATGCTGACTTGAATAGAGAGCACCAGGACTCTTCCAGATTTCAGGAGGAAAGGGAAATTAGAGCAATCACTTTGGAGAACCATTGGGAATTATACACCAAATTGTTCTGTACTGAGATATACACCTGTGATCTCTGGGGTAAGTAGGGCATCCAATGCTCTGTCTCTGAAATGCTCTCCTCCATTCCCAAGTTTTTTGCCAAATAAAAGACTATGAAAGCATGCCAAGACTGGAATAGCCTGATGAAGTAAACCCACTCCCCATAAACACCAGGAATCAAGGCATCGTCATGGTCTACAAAGGCAATAAGCTTTCCTGCACCTATGCTTGGTCATTGACTCTTTGGAAGCTGGTGATGATGCACTCTTTAGGTGGTCTGGCTTATAAATCTCCTTCCTCTATAGTAATCAGTCCAGGACTGAGCACTGTGGGCACGATAGGTGCTTTTTGGTCCAGCCAGCCACCACTGGTGAACTTTCCGACGTGTGCCATTGGCCACATACTGTCTTCATAGACCTTCTGAATAGCAGTACTGTCAGCCCATGCATGTGCCTCATGGATTTTCCTTGTTAGTATGTTTTCCTTACTTCACACCATGTCTTAGAGTATTGTTTTCAGTCTCCTACAGCCTGTCTCACTGCCTTATCACACCACAGATATGACAATACTCAGGGAAATGGTTGTCTCATGTGAGCCAGATGTGTCCATCTGGGGATTGCTTATGGTACTAAGACTGGGAACAGCCTAAATGTCTATTGTGGTATATTTTCTGTAAGTATGAAGGCTGTTGGAGGCCATGGGACAGAATTGGTCCTTAACTGTTAGGGAATGGAACACCATTAAACGTTTGGGTGGTAGAAGAGTAATGAAAGTCTATGTCAGGAAGTTACATCTGGTGGTGGTCTATAGAATTCACACAGTAACGTCTAACAGTCTCTGTAAATAAAAAATATGAAGCTATTTAGATATTGAAGTAGCTTTTTCTCACTAAATGTCCAAGCGTGGTGAGATATCTTCCCACTCCAAATAATACCTAGCCACTAAATGTGTTCCCTACCTTACCTATTGAAACCCTTATTTCCTACAAAGAATTCCGTTGCTTAATGTGGATTGATGGTAGCTTACAACATAGCTTTTGAAAAGTATGTTAGAAATGACTTCAGTAATTCATATTTTCAACTGTATAGTTTATAGCAGAGAAACTTCACTGCCATTTTGCTGTTTGGCTTGATTGACAATTTCAGCTAATAAAACTATACTTGTTGAGGTTTGGGGCTACTTTGGTTCTAAAATTAGACATTGTGAATACAAAAGGCCTACTTCTTTCATTCCCATTGAATTACTTACTGAGTACCAAAGTTAATACTGTTTTAAAAATTTATTTATTTATTTATTTAATATATTATTAGTATAATCCCTTTGCTTAAGCCTACATTATACTATTCATCTGGAGAATATATAATATATTAGTGTGTGTGTGTGTGTGTGTGTGTGTGTGTGTGTGTGCATGTTTGCTTGCATGTGGGTACATGTTTATATGTAGATATGCATACATGTGAAGACCAGAAGTCAACTTGGTTATAATTCCTCAGGTGCTGTCTGCCTTATTTTTTGAGACATGGTCTTTTACTAGGACCTAGAGCTTATGGATTAGGGTAGGATGGCTGGCTAGTGATCTGTGGGATCTGCATGTCTTCACTTTTCTAACTCTAGGATTGCAAGTGCATGCCATCATACTTGGCTTTTATTTATTTATTTTTAACATGGGTGATAGAGATTGAACTCAGGTCCTCAGGAGACTAATAACTTCAAACAGATCAGTTATTGTGTGAGAATAAAAAGAACAAAATTATATTTGCTTTACTAGTAGGATTTCTTTATTAGTCATAGATAATCATACATTACATGCAAGAAAATCACAATACAGCCCCAAATGTTTATGGATTCTGGTACATCAATAGTAACACAGTGCAAGAGTTTACATTTACATATTGTTTTTTACATACAACTTCCATAAACAGTCAAATAGGAATGCTGCAAAAAGAATTCAGCAGTGTTCTTAGTGCTTGATATACCAGTCAATACTTTGATCTGTGTAGGAGTCATTGTGATACATTTTTGCAAAAGCTGCATTTGGCCATCTTTTCCGACCTGGAAATGTGTACCAGGTAAAAAATGATAGCTTGGTCTTTTCTGCAAGTGAGGGTGTTTACTTTTGTAATAATAACATTATTGTAGGGCTAACACACTGGTGTAAACAAAAAAAACCCAAACATTAAAGGAAGGCCTCTCAGAAAGGAATGCTGTGTGCTTTTGACCATTCCTCTGTGAATCATTACAACCAACCGGGTGTGTACATCTCTGGCAGGGGCAAAGAAGTAAAACACAGATTCCCAGGAAATACTTTTGAAAGGCAAGTGTGTGTGGAGTGTGTGTGTGTGTGTGTGTGTGTGTGTGTGTGTGTGTGTATGTGTTAGGGAGACTGTTAAAAACAATTCAGCTAGACAGCATTCTGTGTTCATTGCTATACACATGAATTTCACACACAGTTTTGGAAGATACGATTGTGGTTTCATTTACATGGATACAAAAATCTGCAAAGCATGAACTATGTCACTTTTTTTAAAAAATTATTTTGTATGCTACTTGCTGGCATTTCTCTATAACTTAAAATGTTCCATTTTCGTAGAAGATGACCTTACATGCTGAGCAGCAGGATTCCAGATTCACTTTACCCCTGAACTTTGAGGAAAGGGGCCAGTTCCAGTCTTCTCTCGTACCTCAGAATGCAAGGAAGAGATGCATGGGTGGGAGGCTTGACGGATGCTCTACTTAGAGTAGACTCAGCGCTACGGTCCAAAGGACACTTTTCTGCCTCCACTTCTGCAGCTGGAGAGAAATGCAGCTCCCAGACAATGCTCTACTTAAAATATTTAAACTTAATGATGTGAGCATCGAACCAGATTCATTACTATATTTTGATTTTTTTCTCCACTGAAGCATTATGGGTTATTTTTTAAACACTGTCATTGGTTATCAGAATATCAGATGTAATTAAAACTATGAAGTACATCTTTTTTTTCTTATTTTTTCTAGCAGAAATTGTCTTTGAATATCAAGAATGCATCATTGGTATTATAAAAAATTCAATGACAAGCAACACACCTGATGTTTAGACTTATGCTTTTCCTTAAAAAAAGGAAACTTGTTTATTTGTTACATTTGATAGTTATTGTTCAATATGTTTTTTAGAAAGCTCCATTTGCAAACTTATTTACTTATATTCCATGTAACATAATGAGATGAAAACAAGACCACTTCACATTTCAAATTGTAACTATTAATTAGGTGAAAAGCTCAGGGAATGTATCACCAAGTGGAAATTGCCATTTCATTTTTGATTCTAATTAAATTAAAATATCATTATCTACCTGTTTATGTATTTCTTTTGTATTGGTAGATATGTTCCTAAAGGCATATAGAATTCCATATAATGCCATTGATAACATTATGATCCCTATATAATTGCCACATAATAGGGATATGTGTGTATACATATATACATATTAATATTTCTAATTCAGTTCTGATTAGTTTTTGTGAATGATTTTCTCAAACTGTGTACTAAAATTTAAATTGTATTTCTGTGTTCAGGAATCTCCAACATCATATGATGTTGACATGAAGTTGTTACACTTTAAAGTATTATAAAAGACAGAGCCAGCTGTAAGCTCCTAGGCTCTTCTACCATAACAGAGTCAAACTGACTTTTGTATATAGAGCCAAACTAATACTGCTTTCCTAGTTTTCTTTATGGAGATGTCTGAATACCAAGCAAATGCAAGCCGGAAAGATGGCTTCCGGTTTAAAATTTATGTCAGAAATAGCCTTGCCATTCTCTGGCAGTTCCCACTCACTGGGTTCCTCTTTGCTCTCCTTCAGTTCTGTAGGTAGCTCTTTTCTTCATGGTGTCTGTGGTTGCTGGCTTCCGGCTGTCTCTGAGAAGCCAGGCTAGTTAGAGAATAGCCAGCAGGCTGTTTCCTCTAGCTTCAGAATCAATAAGAAAACAGTAACCTAATTGAGCTCTCAATCGGGTACTGAAAGCTTCAGCCTTAACATGAGGAAATCAGCACCCTAAAAGATACCCTAGTTTTTATAAGCACACCCCTGCTGTCTTTTCCTACAGATCACCACAATGGGTGGTCCCAGGGCCTAGATTTTACAGGAATTGTTGTGTTGTGCATTATAGGAGAGAAAGCATCCACTACTGGGAACTGTTTTGTATAATTTGGTTTATAGATTATTTAAAATATTTGTTTGGAAAGAAGGCATCCATTATAAAGGTGTGTAGGCATACATCATTGGGATTATTTTTATTTCCCTTTGCTTCCTTCAACAAATGGATAGAGTTTATTTAAAAAAAAAACAAAAAAAAAAACAGTCGAAAACAACCTGGTAGGGTAGTCTTGCCCAAAACCCTGGCACTCAGGGAGCTGAGGCAGAAGGATCACCAAGAGTTCAAGGTTAACCTAGAATATTGACTGAGTGTCAGGATAACCTGGAACGCAGAGTGAGACCCTATCTCAAAAAAACATAAAGAACAAAAACCAAACAAAAACCTCTCCCAACAATGAACAAAACCCTAAAGCCACCGACAACAGTTCTTCAGGTTACCTCAGGATTTTCTTATTTTGCCCCAATTCATGTCTAAGTTGAGTGACTGAGTCACAGGCAAAGGGGGCTCTGAGAACACTTGTCAAATTACTGTCTGCAGCCCTGAGATTATAAACCCCTAAAATAACGCGTCGCTTGAATCTAATTTGTATAGATTCAGTAGCTCGCATGGAAAGAACCAGCTGGGTGGGAGGCCTGTTGAATTTCTCTATTCCCTTGAGAAATAAAGGCCCAGAATTTCCATAGAGCAAATGGGTTGTGAGTTAATGCAGCCCGATCAGTAGCAGCTCCCCACTGTGTCAGAGCAGGGGTGAGGCTGGGGGCAGAAGGGAACAAACTGTATCATAGCTAAAGCGAGTACCAAGAGGCCTTGTTATTTCTGGTTTTCTGTATGGACCCCTGCCGAGGCAGGAGCAGGAATGCAAATCAGGTTGGCCACCTGCAGATGTTCGGGAGAACAAGAACCCGGCTGATTGGGCTTCTTGGATTGGTAGGATGGACATTGGACATTAAATGCTAACTGGTTCTATATTTAAAATGATAGAGCACAGCAAGTCTTTAATAGACATGGCACAGTGTAATGGCCAGTCAAGAAGGGAGGCTGGGGGCTCAGGCCTGTCTCAGTAGGAAGTGCTGACAGGGCATTACACAAGGAAACCGTTTCATCTAGGGCAGAAGGGAGACGGGGGAGATGGTGGGCGTTATTTCTAAGGTGAATGCATCTGTGTAGTGACACACGTTTCAGGCAGAAATGAAAGACCCTGCAGACAACAAAAGATGAGCCATAATGACAAGCAACATATTTCCCAATCAGAAAGTAAGCAAGTAAATAACAACCCACACTTCCTAGAAAATAGGCAGAGGAGGACCCAGGCTTCACAAACACTTGTGGGCCATTTGGGCCACATTTGCTTCCAACAGGACCTTCTCTCTTTTGAAAGTGTCGGGTAGAATCCTAAGAGGATAAAGTCCACTCATTTATTTAGGTATGAACGAAGTTTTACCCACAGCAAAGGAAAAGCCACATACCGTTCTTACAAAAACGAACACAATCCAACACCACATCTCAGCCCTGGGTTCTAGAAAGGAAACCAGTGCAAATGGCATATTCTTGTGCGAGGACCATGAGAATTCTAGTGCCATTCAAGATTCAGCCTGATCCAGGCACTCACCTCTGTCCGGTGCTCTTTGGAAGGTATACTGAGGACTGGCCACCTGCACTGCTTTCCCATGGACCTTAGCAGCCAGACTGAGGCTATCTAGGCACCTGCAGCCTAGAGGAGACAGACACTGAATTTGAGACTTGGTTATTTGGCTGCCACACCAAACAGTGATATTGCCACTGTACCAGATCCACAAAGTATCTCTGCAGACTAGGTGACCATCTCCCGAGGGAGCCAGGACATGGAGAGCATCAGACACTGGAGTCAAGAACTGTGAGGTATTGTGCTGCTTCTGCTCCTTTTGGACTAGAGAAAATCCCAGAGTCCTCTGCTCTGACCTGTTTGAGAAATCGTATTTCCAAAGTCGAGTGAATGTAGCCTCTCTGCCTTCTCTCTGACATGCATTAGTTAAACAGTTTTAATGTGCTTAGGTTACCCAGCTCATGGCTGCTCTTATATGTATGTGACTGTTCAGTTCAAACAAATTCTTGGGCAATTACTGCTGCCTTTATTTCTCCCCTTTCTCTTCCTGCCTCCTTCTCAGCCTATACTACCACATCTCTTTGCGTTTCCATTTGGCATTTAGCAACTTTGTGTTCATGGAAAATTTCCCAACATTAGTCGAAAATGCCAATTAAATAAAACATTTCCATGTTTGAAGCAAAACAGCAGAAGTTTCTTTCAAGAGGTTTGAAAGGAAATGGAATATCACAGCCTGCTTTTGAGACTCAGTTCCTTTTAAAAATCAGATCGCGAGGTGGGAAGAAGGAACTCATAGACAGCCTTTAAACACTCTTTTCCTGAAAGATATTTTTGGCTGCTAAATACTCCTATTATGGTGCATGTGACAATGTGGAGATAAAAATGGGCCCCATCTCTCCAAAAGGGCTTCTGTTCTACTTCTCTGAAGTCACAAAAGAGACATGCATTGTCTACAGAGGAATTGCATATATTTCTGAAAGCCTAAGGTGATTAGAGCAATGTTAAGCAAATCTTAGATTTCATGAGCATGATTGTGCCGTGAGAAACAAACTCTATTCCTTGCAGCTCTGGATGGCAGCAGCCGCTCATGGAGAGGAGCAGACAACTTCTCTGTGAGACAGAATTAATGCTAACATTCTTTTAGAACCAGAAATGATAAAGTGTCGTTTGATCATCGTAAATACGTCTGTGCTGATGTTGAGACATACAGGATCGCCCTGGTTAACACTGGGTGGTTTAGACAAATGAAGGAGTGGCATTGTGTTTGTATTGTACCAACAAACTTTTTTTCTTCTTCCAGGTGTGTGTGTGTGTGTGTGTGTGTGTGTGTGTGTGTGTGTGTGTGATGGTAACACCTGTAAATGCAGCCCTTAGGCTGAAGCAGGAGGATCATATGTTCAAGGCGAGCTGGGGTTACATTGTGAGCTGGAGGCTAACCTAGGCTGTGAAGTAGGAATCTGTCTTGGGAAGAAGTGAGAAATAAGAAAGGAAAGAAAGAGGGTGGGGCATTGGGATGAAGCTTTATGCTGTCAGATAATATCAAATGAATACTGTATAAGTTGGAAAACACTGAAGGAAAAAATGAAAGCAGTTATATGTAAGATGCTTCTAGACGCTGGGCACATATTCTGAGAAAGAGCCACTTTTCAGGATTCTTCTCATCACACACACTTAATATAGGTTCAATAACAGACTTTTCCAAATCTCTTTGCACTTCCTATGAGCTTGAACCGAGAACTTCAATAAATCTGTACTTGTGGCTGCACTGAAATGTCATACAGAGGAAGGCAGGAGGGGTACTGCTTTCTTCTGCTGTGTCCCACCAATGGCCCAATGGCCCCACCCACTTTTTATAGTCCCAATTCTAAGCTTCAGTCATCTGCTGTTTGCAATGTATAGTGCCTAAAACACAGTCATGCTATTTATATTAATCAGGACCACCCATCTGCTCACACTAAGAAATGCTATGGCCGTCCACGATGAACATCTTCACATACTGTACACAGGAAGTTGTTGGCACCTGCCCTTGCTCACTCCCTGAACAGTAGGACATCCCATAATTCCTGGAACTTTTTATGACAGTGGGGAGTGAAGACTGTAAGGTGAAACCATTTCTAGTGAAATTCAATCATCTCCAGTAACTTGGACCGTTTTATGTGCTCCAAGCCTGGAACAAAGATGCGTCAGTGTTATTCTAAAGGTGGATATGGACAGTGAGGTCTCTAAGCTTCCTATGGTCATTGTTTTATTTGTTTCAACATTAATGGTTTTCATTTATAATAGAAAACATTTAATATATGACAGGCCAAAATTAGTTTTTTAAAAACATTGTATAGTTTAATCCTGATCATTTTTTAGTTTATTTTCTTTACCTTTTAGATCACAATAGAAAATTATTGACGGAGGGCTCTCACTTCTCTCTGCCACTGAGTTGCAAGTTAGTTCTAGCATACGGGCATTGAAAGTGGCTTTCCATGAAAACTACTGGCAACGACTTTCTGGCTTTAGAATGTGTTTTTAAAATGAACCCTTTCACTGTGTATTTTTTTTGTAGAGTCTAAGAGATGATATGGAAGAGCCTCATGCACATATATATGAAAAAAAAAAAACATGGATCAAGTCCTACATCAAATCCAAATTGCTCTCAGCCACATGCCAGATAAGTAACACCAAGAATGGGTCAATTGAAGAGAACTGTGAGCAGAAACAACACTGTGCTATCCCTTGAGAGAACTTGTGTCAAATAGCATATTGGAAGCAAGAACGTTCTTCCTCAGTGCTTAGATACAGACATTTCATTCTCCCAAATGAGTCTTATTTACATTATCCATTTTAAAATTCCGAATCTTTCTAAGATTTTGGTTTTAATTACTTCTATCAGAAAATGTAGAAGCTGCAACACAATGTCCATCCATCCTAGGATGTAATGTCTGAGAAATGGAGGCTATTAGAGGCATCATTGAAAGGAAACATTCAAAAACACTTATCAGGGATTTTTCTTTTCTCTTCTAATGGATACATGGCCGGGTCCATGTAATTATAGCCAATCAGATCTGAGACAGTAAATTCAGTTATTCTGATCTATGGCAGCTGTTTTCTGGAAACTATGGAGTGCATTTGTATCTTGTTGGACTGATGAAGTGATGCACATTTACAGTAGTATCTCCTGGCTGCATGCAGTCTCTGG
This sequence comes from Peromyscus maniculatus bairdii, assembly GCF_049852395.1. Lineage (NCBI taxonomy): Eukaryota > Metazoa > Chordata > Mammalia > Rodentia > Cricetidae > Peromyscus > Peromyscus maniculatus. The sequence continues at coordinate 54,839,189 of NC_134867.1, read as the reverse complement.
AATCTGCGCGCGTGTGTGTGTGTGTGTGTGTGTGTGTGTGTGTGTGTGTGTGAGACCAGGGCCTTTGTTTTCTACTCCCATCTCCATAGAAGACGATAAAAGACTCAATTCATTTAACCAGTGCGGGCAAAAGTTCAAAGTGGAGAACTCCCTTGCATGGGCCATTCTTCCAGATCTGAAAATAGGAGATTGCCAAATCTCAGCTGCAGATCATGTCCATGAAAACTAGTCAGACAGGACTTTTCTTAGAGATGCTACATCAAAGATTGGCATCTTATCAAGGAAATCTTGATATTTAGCCAAGAACAAAAAGACCAGGATAATGATTATGACATTACATACATGCAAATCTTTAGGGAAATAGGCCTGGGGTATTGTTAATATTTCATGTTCAAGTAACTACATAAGATTGGAGAAACAGATCACATTTTTTTTAATGTGGTTGTTTGAGTCTGTCTTTTAATTATGTTTATTGGGTCCATATTTAAAAAACTGCTTAAACTTTCCTGGCACCCAACAAAAACATCTGTTGTTTTATCGTGCTGATTCAGAAGGCATCAGAGGAAATAATATAAAAGAGAGCATGCAGTGTGGAGAAATTACTGAGAAAGGAAGATGCAAAAGTCTTGGCTTCTTGCTTGGATGGCATGATGAGCTCGCTGGGTAACTTCATGAACTTGACTTTGTGAACACTTGGAGGACAGCAAGGCAATCGGGAAGGACCATCCCCATAACTTCCAGGAAAGTCCTTTCAGTGTGAGTATCAACCATTCTGCAGTTGACACTGTGTTTTAAACCCTTTTCAATTTTCATAGTGGAACCATGGGAGAAAGAAGTTGTGTTCTTTCAAACAATACAAAAACCAAGAAATGGAGGTGCCACTAATGTCTTAACTAGACAATAAATTCAAGGTGAACATTATAGGTCAAACATAATGTATTCCCTCACAAAAGACTAGAAAGGCTGTAACTTTCCACAGAAGGTGACTGGGTCAGAGGTCAGAGGTAGCATTTACTTTATGGGTTACTACAATGAATTTAACAACTGATGTTTTTTCTTTGATCAGGTCTTAAGTATTTGCTTGAAAATAGAAATTCTACATACAGAAGGGTCATCTTCTATGGTGACCCTGATTCACATACCACAGCGTGTTGTGGTCCACGGGGTGTGTTTCTGTACACAAGCTGGATTCAGTGGTGTAACATAATCTCTTCCTTCCGAGTGCTTGATGCAGTATGAGTGTCTCTCATGTGCAGAGTGAAGTAGCCAGAGAGGACAGACTTTGAATGATGCAGGATCAGGTGGTTTCCTAGGAAACCAGAGCCTCCTACACACCCCAACAGCAACCTGATTCCAAGTAGATGGCGGCCTCTAAGCTCAGGGTGGTTCTGGATGGCATGGGACCCATCTAGGGCAATGGAGCAGTTTCTGCTTCCAGATTTTCTAGCTGAAAGAAGAGAAAGAGCAAAGACAGTGAGAACTGGGGACTGGTCAGTGAACAAATTTATGATTATCTTCAGTATATAAGACTGTACCGAACACTGTCATGCATATCTTCAACTGCAACCCGTTTTTGTGAAGTGCTCAGGCATTAATATTTTAGTTATTATAAATGTCTCTTAGGTCATTATAAATATGCTTTTATGTACACTACTTTTTATAAAGCTGTAACTGATGGTTTTCCTGAAAATTTTTATTTATGTTTTTTAGCTAGAATTTTATTCAGTAACCCAGTTTAACCTGAGCTTAAATTTGAGATCCTCCTGCCTCAGCTTCTTGAGTGCTAGGATTGCGGAAATGTGCCATTATGGTAGGCCTTAGAAAATAAATTTTAAATAAAATTCTTTCTCTTGCTCTATTTACTTTTTCCTTTCCTGTTACATCATTAGTGACTGGACCAAAATCTCAAAAAGAAATTGAGTAACTTTTTTACAATTTATTTCTAGATGGAAATATTTTTTTTTAAATTTTTCACCCAATTATTACAATTTCTTTCTTTTTTCTGTCTGGAGTGTTGGGTGTAGAGTACATTGGCATTCAGCTCCCACTGTGAAGCATGTCCATTGAGCAGTAACATGAATTCTGCCCGGGTATGTGAGAATGTCATGTGGCCTTATCCAATAAGCTAAGAGGATTATGAGAATGGAATGTCTTGCAATGAAGCAAGTTATTGTTTTTCCTGCTGTTGTAACTGGTGAGGTATGAAGGTGTTTGCATGGTAAGTTTAAAGGGTTGCAAGGGTTTTTACAAAAATTAATGTGTTTGATTAAGTTTCAAACTTCAGGAAAGGCGCAAGAGTTGAATGGCACAAAAGATGTTTGTTCACTGGTTACACAGATTCATCTGTTAACGGTCATCCCACAGGCTTTCTCTCCTTTTGTCTCTTCTCATCCATATGCATGTTTTTGTGTACACACACATTCACACACACTATATTTTTAACCCATTTAATGTCATGCCAGTATGTATTTCTTAAGAACAAAGACCAGATCAGATTGATGTCATCATCAGGTGTGGCAGCCCATCATGGACCACAAGTCACTGAACACTGCTGATGCTTGTACCAAAATACAGCTTTCCCTGAGCTGACCTTTTTCTATGACTTGTCACACAGGCCGCTGAGATGGCACAGGAAAATACAGCCCTGACCACTGTGTTGGTGCTTGATCTTGAGCAGGCTTGGATTGCTCCCTCAAGTGCTGAGACTTCAGCTTTGGGTCTGCCAACTGTGACAGAACCCACTGTGTGTGTAGCTGCCATCTGGGCTCTTTGCATTACCCTGTGGGATTTATGGATAGAAGCAGTGGCACTAACACGCTCACGCTCTGTTGTTTGCTGTACTGGGATAGCTGAGTCTTATTATCTTCTTGCTCCAATCTGTAGAGTGACTGCGGTGAGGCCACCTTCTCGCCAAGTCATCTCCTTTGGAGTCTTGTTCTTTTTTGACATCTTTGAAGAAGTTGGGATTCAGCGTCAAAGTGGTACAAAAATTCAGGATGTCAAGGTAGGTGAAGAATTTTTAAAATAGAGGAAAGGCAAAGATTCATGGTCTGTGTTCAGGCACATTTTGAAAATTTCTGTGGCTGGTAGAAATGTGGTGTAGGAGAAGGCAATGGATGATCCACCTCTGTTCTACCTCTAGATAAAAATGAGTTGGGATAATGCATGGAGGCTGACGAGAGAAGGGTAAAATTTAACAAATGTTTGTATTTGTCACCTGGGGGGATGTACTATGAATCTTATCAGGGAAACCTAGACCTAAGTTGCAAGTAGAAACATCTGAAGGGCAGAGTGTTCCCAGAGAGAGTGTCACGGTGAAAGCCAGTATTGATAGAGAAAGGAAGAGAGAATAGGAATGCTTTAATAAGATAGGCACTGTGGGCTGTTGGCATTCCATCGTTGTGAAGATGGTTGGGCAAAGGTTACACTTTTACATGGCCACCAGAAACACACAGTCTATCTCATCCAAGACCCTATGTTTAAGGAGAATGACTATTATCATCAGGACAGATTCACTTCTCACAATGAAGATGACTGTTGATGACTATTTTGAATTTCTGTTTTAGTCACTACCTATGATCAACATGAGAAGACTTCTCTGTATGATTCCATGAAGAAACTATTCAAAATTTGGAGACTGGTAATTCTTTCAACTCACTCTGTGCTGAATGGAAAGACCTTCCCTCCCTAGGAGTATAACTATGAGTTTATAAAATTGCCCTTCTGTCTGAAAAGTCAAATTCTTCACAAAACCATTCTTGCCAGGAGAGCTTACACAGACAATGTGCTTACTTAGGGCCATAAGCTGTCTAGGAGAAGAGGCACTACTCTCTAAGCCATGAGACACCCCTGAAATTCCAAAACAGAGCCAGAATGGGAAAAACCAACCTATTATAAAAACATCCAAGGCAAGATGGATATGCCCATGAAGACTAGGATACCCAAAGAAGAGTCAATTTGGACAATCACCAGAGAAGTTTGGTCCAAACATCAAGCCATGACACCTGTTCTCTGAAAAAAGGAAGATGGTTGTCACAGGTTAAAATCTTGCTTCTACAGGACACAGTTCTCTTGTGGAGATTACCAGAAGAGCTAGGAGAGCATTAGTGACTGTCTTAGAGCAATTGCTTCTTTATGGCCTTTCTTGCCTGATCTTGGGAGACCAGAGGACTCATCCCATGAAATGTACAATGGATATAGGCAAGAGGGGTTAGGGTGAATATGAACTCTATCTCTTTTTGAAATATACCTGGTCACTAAGCACTGGGTTGTCTTGTATGGCTAGGGTCATGCACTTAATCAGACAGACTTTAAATCATTTGATAGGACATGGAGTCATTGTGAACATGAGTGAGGATGATTGGACCTTTGGCTAGGCACCACTGTCTCTTTTTCTACTGATAATTGACATGCTTGTCTTGTGAATGCTTGTGATGTTCAAGCAGGAAGATTTTCCTCTTCTGTAAGAACCATTTGTAGAGAGATGGCTGTGGGAGATATGCAAGGAGATCATAGCTCATCTTTCAGTTCCCTTCTATGTTTCAAAGGGAAACAATTTAGAATTCTAGGAAGAGAATAGGAAACCACAGCCTTGATGAAAGGATGCTAACCCAACAAGACTAATGAAAAATGCAACATCTCGAAATAATCATGCTGTGTGGTCAGTGACAAAAGCTAATGGGATCTGGAGGCTTACAGTGGACGGTCGCCAACTGAATTCAGTTAACGTGGTAGCACTGGCTGCTCCAGTCTATAGCCTGCGGTCCTGGGCTCTGTAATTGGAAATGAATCAACTGACTGTGACAGCACATGCTATGCCATGTTGGACTTTGGTCTTAGTTACTATTTTTCTGTTGCCATGAAGAGACCACAGCAACTTATAAAAGAAATCATTTATTGGGGGTTTGGTTATAGTTTAGAGGGTGAGTCCATGACCACCATGACAGGAAGCATGGCAACAGGCAGGCAGGCATGGCACTGGAACAGTAGCTGAGAGCTTACATCAGATATCTATAAGCAGGAGGGATAGAGAGAGAGACAGAGAGACAGAAAGACAGACACAGGCACAGGCACCGATAGACAGAGAGACAGAGACAGTGAGACAGAGACAGACAGATAGATAGACAGACAGACAGACAGACAGATGGATAGATAAATAGCCACTAGGCTTTTGAAATCTTGTAATCTGAAAGCCCATGCCAGGGAGACACGTCCTCCAAGTAACATACCTCATAATCCTTCCCCCAAGAATCCAAATTATGTTGTTGTACAGCAAAGCACTGGAGTTACAGATACTTGTGAGTCACTCCATGTGTGTGCTAGGAACTGACTTAGATGGCTTCTCGGCCTTTTGGCTAAGATCAAGTGTAGGAACTGACTTAGGCCCTCTGCAAGAGCAGTAAGTACATGACCTTAGCCATTCAACCATCTCTCCCCAGCCCCTGAAGGACTGTTTGAATTCTCCTGCTATTTGCCACCATATGGGAGAACCAAAACACAAGTCACCATTACATTGATGATTTTGTGTTCATAGGCCCCCAATAAATGGTCTTGGGAAGCTCATGAACTCTGATAAGGCACAGAGATCAAACATTTATGTTGAAGACCTTAGGAAAAAATATGGTCCAATCCTAGAGACTTTGGCTTGCCCCTATCAGAAAGGAAGCCTGGCATTAAGAGGGACTGTTTCAGGTGTCATCCGTGCATCCATTCTGTTGGATTAAATGAGAATTTCATCAAATTTGGCTGGAAACTTAAGCAGCAGGTGGCATTGGAAGCTATCCCAATCGATTAGCCAGAAGCCCCTTTTGAATTGCGGGTCTCTGGGAATGGAGTCAGCCCCTAACCAGCAATACCCTTTGGGTTGTAAACTCATATACCCTGACCCCTGACACTAACCACTTCATTGGTGGAAGGAACACCTTAGACCTTGGAGGTCGAGGGAGGACATAATAACATCCCTGCTATCTCACAGCCTCAGTCTGGCCAAACAAATTCATGTCTCGCCAGAAATAAGCAGTGACCTGCCAACTGTGCTATTGCAGCACTTACCACCTCTGTCCACCTGCTGTGGGAGCAGGAGAACTGCTGTTGGCGAGCTTGGCCCTAAATTATCCTGCTGTGCCTGGTGTTATTAGAGGCAGCTCTACACAGTGAATCCCTCTTCTACGTGAACTCACTGAGAGTTACGTTAGTTATGCCCATGGCCATGCGTATGCTTCTCTTGACATCTAAGTGCCCCGGGGTTATGCAATGTATAGTGCCTGGACTACAGCCTGGTGACTGTGGCCATCTGGCTTAATGCAATGATGGTCCTAATCAAGTTTATCAGTGACATGGGTAACCCACCCCATTCTGTTGTACGTTTATGTGAAAGGCAGAGAAGACCATATGGTTTCTTTCCAAGGGTAAGATTGTTCTTGGGCTCATCAATTTGTGTATGTATGTCCATGGATGTAGAAGGCAGATCAACACGTGTCGACTGCCTCTATTGTTCTCTACCTCATTTAGGAGACATGGTCTCTCATTGATCTGATTAAGCTGGCTGGCTGTGAACTCAAGAGATTTCCCTGAGTCTGTTTCTCAAAGCCAGTGCTAGGATTGCAGATGTTCTTGCTGGGTCTAACTTTTGTACAGGTACTGGGATCCAAACTAATGTTCTTGTGTTTGTGTAGCAAACATTTTATGCATTGAACTATCTCTCCAGACTCAAGCTCATTTTAAGGACCCACCATTGCTGGTAATTGTCCACTCTGTGAATATTTTCTTTATTGAGACCCCAGGTAGAGGATATTTATCAGGGAATATACGGTTTCCTTCTTCCATACAGCATTGTGAGAACTGTCTCTGGTATCAGAGTTCAGATCCTAGAGGCAGATCAGGAATCTATCTTTCACTCTACAGACTATAGCCGGAGAGCTGGGAAGGACCACCAAAAATGAGCAGTTGCATCACAGTCAACATTCTCTGATGGTAGATGGGTCTCTGATTGACCTAACCCATAGTCTGGCTGAACAGAGTGGAGGGTTGATGTGGATTCCATATCATATGGATCAATGGATATGCTTTTGTTGTTTTTGGATTAGTACCCATATCATGCTGGCACAATGTATGCAAACTGTGAGTAAGAAAGCTAAGTGACTATCTGAAATTAGACTTTTTGGTCTTCTCTGGGACATAGTTGAATCTGCCTGGTGGCTTGGTGTAGTGTAGTACATGCTTAATCTCAATACTGCACATCAACGTCATCCTGCTGAGGGCATTCTGTTGACAGTAATTCTAATCAAGTGTTGATTGAAATAAATGAGGACAGATCTGGTTTGAGCATTTGCAAATATCCAATCTCAATTATTGATGGGATGACATGCCCTTGTGGACATGTCAGGCTAAGAAGATGGTAGATTGACAGCTGAATTTGGGAGAGATGAGGTGCCCTGAGCATCTCTGCCTATCTTTGCTTACTAAGTGAGGCTGTAAATCCTAGTGAACCTGAGTAGTGACAGCTAGTCACATAGTTTAGAACCATCACTGTCCAACAACATGAAGATTACAACAGGACAGGGTTGCTTTGTGATGCTTGTTCTTGGGGAGGGAAGATCAGATTATTTTAAATTTCTACAAAATACATGGAGCCCTTCACTCTGGGCTCCCAAGTTGTGCTGCCACTCACCATGGGTGCCAGTGTTCTGGTCTCATTGTGTTGTATGGCGAGGCACAGGGCAAGGGAACTGCACTACCATGCTGCTGGTTCTGCTGTCTTCTTGGCTCCCCAGTGTCCATTCTTGCCATCCTTGGATCTGCGGTAGGTTCTTGCTGAGACATAACTGTCAGAACTCTATAGCCGAGCTCCTTTCTGACAAGAAGGACATTGCAGTCACATATGTCCATGGAGTTGGCAGTTGACGTTAGATAGTCTTCTTAGATCCACACATTAGATGCATAGATATAATCCTGTTAATTTTTCCTTTCATATCAACAGTCTTTTAAATTGTAACTTTTCCGGGAAGTCAACTAGAAAAATCCCCTTAAGCTCTATTTTACTTCATTTAAAAAAAAAAATGTTTGAAAAGCTTTTAGGCTTCAAGGTGAAGCTTGTTTAAGGAATTTTAGTTCCTCTCAATCTAAAGATTGAAGTATTTCCTGTAGTTTTAGGGCTGGAGAAAATTTAAGAGAGTATGGTTTTCAACTTTGTCAATCTGCACAAGGAAATACACCCTTGAGAAGTAGAGGGATGTGCCCACGTGCACTGGATGAAAACGTTGATTTAATATTTTACTTTGCAACCCTTTCCTGCCCTTCCACTTTCTCTTCCCTATTTGCAAAGCCATCTGAATTTGCAACTGAAGCCAGTAACTGAATCAATTACTTTGGAAGCCTATCAGTGTTTGCCCGTAATAGACTTCAAAAACCCCATTCATTAGAGAAATCATCAAAAGCGAGTCACACAAAAACCATTTGGAGCCGATGACTCATATGCAAAGATCTCAGTGTTCCTAAGTAACAAGAGCTCATCCTTTCTTCAAGGCTTATTGCCCGAGTCAGGCATAGTGGGACTGCAGCGTATTCCTGATTATACAGTATAGGCCTGTATCTGATATGGGGACAAGAGCTTCCCATAGTATTTCTACAGCACACTGATGCAAACGGGTTATGTGCAGACAGACATCCTCTTCCAGGAAAGAAGTTTATGCACGATGCATCTTTCCTCTCCGGTCACTAGATTCATTTCCTCGACCTCTCATTCTCCACTGGGTCTAATGTTGCATGGGGCAAGAAAATTGTTGAAGCACCTTTGTCTGTCTGTGTGCTTGTCTGTTGCCCCCGCTGATTCTCTCTCTCTCTCTCTCTCTCTCTCTCTCTCTCTCTCTCTCTCTCTCTCTCTCTCTCTCTCTCTCTGTGTGTGTGTAAGAACATGTGCACATACCCGTGGAGCTCAGAGGACAGCTTTGGGTGTCATTCCTCAGGTGCTGTCCACTGTTCTTTGAGGCAGAGTCTCTCAGTGAACCTCAAGTCAACCTATTAGGTCAGAATGGATGGCGAGAAATCCACAGGGACCCATCTGTCCCCCTCTCCAGAATGCACAGCATCATGTCTAGCCTTTTTGCATGGGTTCTGGGGTCTGAACTCAGGTCTTCATGCTAGCAAGGTAAGCACATGACCAAACTAAGTAGTTTCCCCAGCCCTTGTTATAAAATTTTTAACAGTCAGTGATGCAGATGGGTAAAAATGCAGCAGCATTTTTACCAAATGTGATAAAGGAGTAGTTCAAAGAATCTACACATGATATTCTGTATGCTTCCTACTGCTTTTAATGTGGAACAAATTTTTTCTTTGTACACTAGACCCTTTTTTACAGTGGAAGAAAGCTTAGGTGACTATTTTTTTTTCCCTCAGTGAAAGAAGCTGGCCCCAGACTCTGAATGATGCCATCGACTAAGTCCTAATTCTAGAGCAAATGAGGTCAATGGACTTCTGGTCATGAAGAGGTCCCTTCAGCAGCCACCAGCATGCAATGTACTCAGTCCAATGGTTGTGGGCTTAGCACCAGAAGCCTGGCATCTGGTTTCCATGCTTACATTTGCCATAAGGAGATATCATATCTTTGGCACGATTCTCCCAGCTCTGTGTATGTGCCTTTTCCAAATAAATTTATTTTCTGCAAAGATATTGTATCCAAAACAAAAGAATGTGTCACTTATAAGGCTTACTCTTAGCAACATGGAATTTAATTAGATAAAAACACATCCTAAAGCTACACAGACTGTTTCCCTCATAATTATAGCCAGGAAGTGCTAAGCTTCAAAACAAAGCAAAACAAAAATGAACACCCAGTCCAAAGCACAACCTGCTCCACTTTCAGAGACATACAGTTTTCGCATGTTGTTTGTATACGGATGTATTCAGGACACTTATTCAAATGCATGGGAATAAGAGTTTTAACAATCAATTCTAGAATTCTGGTGAATGTCTGGAATTCTGAGACAGTGCTATTTACTTTCATGAAACATTGAACTACAGATTGATTCACAGCTTCAGGCCTAATGGTCTATGGTGGGCTGGTTAAGCCTGAGAGAGCAATGGGCTTCTCTGATGATGGGGTGTGCACATTGTATTACTTCTAGATCAAAAATAAGTTACACAGCCTGACATTTGTCTGCTGAGATTTTATTGTCCTTTTTTTTTGATGGATGGTACTAACAGTTCATCATAATAGTGTTTCACAAGAAACTGACAGAACAGAAAAACACACCGTCTTAATTAGACCCTTATTCCCTTTGCTGCTGAATTATCAAGTCTTAACATGAAAAGTCCATCAGTGTCTCTTGAATGTAGGCACAATGCACACTTCTTACCATTTGAAACTTCTAGGAACAAGGATGTAACAGAGTCTCAAAGCTTGGAAACATTTTTTTTCTAAACTCAACAAATTGTATGTATGAATTAGTTGCAACTTTTTGTCTCTTTTTTTTTCCTTTTTTTAAAAATTTATTTTACAATACTATTCAGTTCTACATAATAGCCACAGATTCCCTTGTTCTCTCCCTTCCTGCCCCCACTTTTTGTCTCTTAATAACACTGCAATAAAAGTTTTCTTCCCTTCATGGGAGAATTGGTGCTAGTGAGGGCGCTTGCCTGGAGCGCCACCCAGGGACACCAATACACCACAGTCTCTGTTTTCCACATGGTGCTCTCCTTCCCGAGAGGTATTTTGTCTGTTCCAATACACCCCACCCGCCCGCCCCCTTCAAGCCCATCAGCAAAAAAAAAAAAAAAAAAAAAGAAAAAAAAAGTTTTCTTTTTTAATTCTTTCTTTGGTGGTATTGAAATACCTCTCCTGTAACTTTCTTCTTGGCTTTATTAGTGAAGTGATACTGGATAAGGCCAGTTCACTGCTCACATTGCTCTAAGTATATGGTAACTTTCAGGTCCTTTGGAGTCATGTCTTTCCCTAATCATACATGGTGATATTTCAGGTAACTACAGTAAGATATTTTGACTCCCCCCACCATTTTGCATGCTTATTTAATTTGCTTATTCTGTTACTGAAATGTGAGGTCTGTCTGTGAGAGGCTAACATTTCTTTAGTCCTAGGTACTAGAATTGTCTTTCTAATCTAGTCACCACGGTTTAGGTGCCTTGGTTCATACTGCTGGTCATGAAATAAAACCTCTACAGAGTCTTAAAATATCTACTCTCACACTCATTTTGTTTCCATACTTGAATTTTCGGATTACAATTTTTTTCTCTAGTAACCTCTCTATTCTTGTTTTGTATTATATTCTAGTATTCTGGGAACCTTGTCTCATCAGTTGGATTATTCACAGTATTTCTCTACTGATTGAGGCTCTGAAAAATACAATTAAATAAAACCTTATAAAGCTAAGTCATGACAATATTAAATTCAGATCAGAACTAAACACAGTATAAGGTTATAGATGCTGGTAGAGGTGTTCAAATCTCCTTGGAACACTGACTGTTGAGTTCACTCAACTGTGCCATCCAGTAGTTAATTTCATTCTCTATAGCTTTGCCATAGGCAATCTTGCTTCTCAGAGGCACTTGCTTCTCTCTCAGTGCCCCAGGTTCTGGGACAAACTTACAATGCTAGATATTTTGTGCATGTTTGGCTCTTTTCTATTAATCTTGGAACTCTATTTTCCCCAATGTGCCAGACACTCTTCTCATTCTTGGGTTATGATTTATGTTTCAGGAGTTGTATTCATCAAGTCCTCTCAAGACTTTGCTGTCGCCAGGAGGTTTGGCCTGATTCAGACCTTCCCAGCATTAACAACACACCTAGCTTGGCTCTTAATTCTTTCTGGATAATGGTTAAGGCTGTAGGTAATTTTCTCTGAATGAGAAACTCAAAGGAACATTAAGGTTACAGGATCTGAAGGATCTGAATGAGACTGTATTTAATAATATTTAGGGGATTTTGAATATGATGGCATTTTTCCTGAAATCAGAAGGAAGTTATTAAGATATTCTTAGCTGTAAGTTGCAATAGGCATTAAACATTCGATTCCTGTCAAAATGCATAAAAGTCATATCCCGTTTCATATTTATTAATTCTATAATTTATTAATTGGATTTGATTGTTGTCAAAAAATTTTTTAAAAAGACCTTTTTCTCGATTAAGATTGTTTTTGAGCCTTTCCTGGAACTCACTCTGTAGCCCAGGCTAGCCTTGAGCTCACAGAGATCTGCCTGCCTCTGCCTCCTGAGTTTAGGGATTAAAGGCATGTGCAACCACTGCCCGGCGATATTATTTCTTAAAATCATCTTCCATTAACTCTGCTTGCCTGTCATCTACCTTGAGGGCACAATGAGAAGTCATTTATTTCTTTTGTTTTAAAGACATTTAAATACTTCAAACTCCCTAAAACCCAGGGATATTTAAGTTTCTTTGAATCAAAATAAGCAGATGATTTCTCCTTTATTTATAAATTATCTTCTTGATTACTATGAAGACTTGGTGATGTGGGAAAAGTAGGCATCACCTAGGTGGTCAGGGCAAGATTTCATATATTGCATCATGAGAGTCCTAGTGTGTGCATGGAAAATATAACATTCAGAAGTAGTAGTGGATTTGGAGCATAAACGTGCTCTTTGGGTTAGTCTTCCTACTTTCTTCATCCTTCTTTTTCTATCTGCTCCCTTCCTTCCCCTCCACCCCCTCCTGCCTTCCTATAGACAAATGACTCAAATCATTCTGTTTTCTATACATTCATTCTTGGACTTAACTATTTCAAACTGTGACATCACCATAGAGAGCTGAAAATGACATAGTTTTATCAGGCATCCACCTTGTGCTGGCAACCTCCTGTTATTCCATTCCAGAAGGTCTGATGCCATCTTCTGACCTCAGTGGGCATAGCACTTGCATACAGTAACACACACACACACACACACACACACACACACACACACACACACACACACACAACTTACAAAAATCTTCAAAACAATAAATTTCATAAATGAGCATATTTTCATCAAGATGGTTACAAATTAAGAATTTACCACTTAAGTTTAGCCAAGTAAGATAACATCTAATTTAAAAATAGTTCAATAAATAGAAATAGTTGCTATATTTCAAGAGTTATGTATAATAATGGGAAAAGTAAGCACAAGGAAATTAGATATTAGTAATATCAGTTCATCTAATCTTTAAAGCTCTCCCTGCCAAAAGAAAAATACACATCAAAATCACCATAAAACAAAACCTAGAGAGCCAAGAAGTAAGTCACATTGATAGCCTGGGTCATGAGATTAATTGTAATTTGAGTTCATCCTCAGTCACTGCATTTTAACTCTGACACTGGCTAAAGTCCTCCATAAATGTTGTTTCCTACAATTAATAGAGGTTATAATCCATACTGCAAATGATTAAATAATATATAGTTTCCCAGCTACACACATATCTATGAATGTTACTAAAGCCAACTGTGTAAATAGACATATTTCTAATTAAACAATATTTTACCATTATTATAGTTAAATGGTGTTAAAACATACTAGCTGCTTCTGTTGTCTGTGGTATACCTTCATGTAAGCCTAGATGACTTTAATTTCAGACATACATAAAGATGCTCACACACACACACACACACACACACACACACACACACACACACACACGATGATTGAGCCATTTTCCTTTTGAACCAAAGAACTGAAAGAAAAGCCGTTTGGGTTTCATTCACAAAGAATGCCTTAATATGGTCCAGTACTGTCATTTTCTGAGCTATTCTCATTTGGGGCTTTTGTCATGACATTGAAATCATTTCCTTCCCAAATTAGCTGTCCACAGATGTCTTATAAAAAAAAAATAAACCCCCATGAATCCAGTTTTTGAGAGTGATGTAGTTCATTTTCAAGATCGGGCTTTTGCATTTCCTTCTCTGGGGACAGTGTGGCTTTATAGCTTATTCAAATGCAACTATCTCCTGATATTTGGCCTGCTTCTTGCATTGAGATGCTAAGGAAATGCTTTCAAAATTGTAATTGGAGGGTTTAGGAATGGCCTTGCCATGCCAGTGAAAAGAAGTTAACATGATGTTAGCTTTACTGCTGTAGCATGACTTAACCCTGCAAGGCTCTTTCCTGAAAGTGACTGCTTGTTTTCAAAGATAACTATATTATTTTAGAAATCTCAGGTTTTCCTTTGGTGAGAAAAATAACAATTGCTCATCAAATATAGCAGTAATTGAAGGAAAAGGTGCAATTTATTTACTGTGCATATGTGTGTATATATGTTCTATGAGTGCATATGCATGCTATGTGGACACGTGTGTGTGTGTGTGTGTGTGTGTGTGTGTGTGTGTGTGTGTGTGTGTGTGTAGGCTGGTGGTTGAATTCAGGTGTCTTCCTCTATTTCTCTTCAACTCATCTTCTGGGATAGGGCCTCTCGCTAAACTGGGAACTTGCTGTTTTAGCTCCACTCCAGGCTGGGATCTGCCTGCCTCTCTTCCCCTAGTGCTGAGATTACAGATCTGGGCCACATGACCTAGAGATTACAGTTCTGTGCCACATGACATGGAGATTACAGATACATTCCACATGACCTGGAGATTATAGATATGTGCCACATGACCTGGAGATTACAGTTCTGTGCCCCATGACATGGAGATTACAGATATATGTACCACATGACCTAGAGATTACATAGGTGTCACATGATCCGGAGATTACATATGTGCCGCATGACCTGGAGTTTTATGTGGATACTAAGGATGCAGACTTGAATCTTCACTATCATGCAATAAGCACCTTGCCCACTATTTAAGTCAGAAATTCTGGTATGATGTTTTATTTAAGATGCTGATTCTTGGCCCCACACAATGAGCTATGATTCCTTCAAAGACATCTTACAGACCCTGCATTGTCTGGAGTTTACCATGAAGGCCGAGAATCTCTGGCTATGTTTATACTGCACTCACAGAAGGAGGCATAACATTGGGGGGGGAGGGGCAGAAGAGAACGGTTCTCAATTATTCTTAAAACCAGTGGTGCTGGTCTGGAGTGTGCCTCTTACTAATTATTGGGTGTTGTATAACCATTTAACCTTCATGAACATTTGTCCTCTCATGCTTATCTGTCAGAGATGTTATGGGAAAAGAGATGTGCTGGACCACACACAATCCCCTTTTAATTTGTGCGTTGGTATAGGAAAGCATCACAGCATTCTTCTATGATTATAGTTACTGTATTTAAATAATAACCATGCTGACCTAACAGGTTCACCCCCTTCCCTTATATGATGTCAAACATTTTCAAAATCACTCAGGTTATCGAGTAGAAAGTACGTGAATGGGTAAGGTTGGGGTGGAAACCAGGCAGGAAAGGCTTTGTGTGGATAGTGACATTTCAGGTCTGAATGAGACTCATGTTGCTTAGAATCCAGAGTGGGAAGTGTTCTGTCCAGTTCAACAGGACAGCAAGATGCTACGTGGCTGGGGAAACTCAATTGTAACAGGAACAGATGGAATACTGGGCTCCACTTAATCAAGATAAAAAAAAAAAAGCCATAAAGGTGACACAATGAACATAAAGCCACCATTGGTGCTGCAGAAAGACCAGGATGCTGAGTCTGGGATGAACAAAGTTCAGAGGAGAACGTTTCCCTTGCCCCATTCTCAGTAATGACAAGACTTCTTCAGGGCAGTGAGTCCAGGTCTTGGTCCTTTAAAGCATTTGTTAAAAATCAATTTAGAAGACAAGTTGCAAAGTCTAACTTATGATCAGAATACTACAGGTTGGGGTGGAGAAAGCCTACTGTTCATTGTTTCTGAAGAGTGGGCCCCAAATTTCAGTGTTATGGGGTCAATTTGAGTTGCAGTCGGTCACATAAGAGGTCCTTCATATACCTCTGTATCTAAAATACCACAGCTCTCCCCTTATTCAGCCATTCTGTAGATATCTGTGGAGTGTGTCAGGGACTGGGCTAGGTAGACACTAGAGGCACAAGAAGAAGCAAGATGGATGTGTTCCTACAATCAGGAAGCAATGGGGTAGCTGTTTACTATAGGATGAACAACTGTGACCACAGTGACCTTTCCACCTCCCTCTAGCTCTTCACAAGGTGACCATAGCTCCAGTCATCAGGAGGTTGTCTTTCCCTCCTACCCATTCAAATCTAGGTTGATGGGTTGTTTGATCCATAGTAACCATGGATGTAACTTTATGTCATTTATTTAAGAATTTGTGTGTGTGTGTGTGTGTGTGTGTGTGTGTGTGTGTGTGTGTGTGTGTGTGCGTGTGCACATGCAGAGGCCTGAGGTTGATATTGGGAGTCTTTCTTGATCATTTTCCATCTTATTAATTGAGGGAGGGTCTCTCAATTGAGCCTAGAGCTCACCAACACAACTGGTTTCCCTAAGCAGCGTCGTCTAGGGATACCCGTCTCATGTTTTCCCAGTGGTGCAACCACAGGCAGACTGTCGGCCCCTGCCCCTCAGCATTCACATGGCTTCTGGAGAGCTGAACTCTGGTTCTCAGGCCTGTGGAGCAAGGACTTTTGCCACTGAGCTATCACCCCACGACACTGTGTATTTCTGTCACCAGGCCTGAGGAGGCCTGTTCTCTTTTCTCTTCCTCAGAACCCATGGCCAGGGTAAAGACAAGCTTGAGGGAACATTCTAGAGAATGAGAGTCTATGGATCCAGCCATCCCTGCCATGACTGTCTTAGGTTAGGTGACTGATAGCCCCAAAGAGTGACTGGCTTGAGTGAAAATAACTAAAATTCAGAGCACAGGCAAGTCTGGCCCAAATTACTGATGTATCATATAATTGCAGTCTGCGTAGACAGTTAATTCTAGATTCTAGTCTTTGAAATATTTTGTTGTGCATGAAAAACTTAGATGTTTTTAGAGCTGGTCATACTTTCTTGCATGGCTTATCAAATTACCTTGGTGACTGCCACATCGCCACTTCACTTTGCGCTGTGTGGACGTGGCCTCAGTGCACAGCTGTCATAATACAGACACCCTGGGGAGGTTTGACACTGGGTCTTGGGTCTGCAGAATAGGAAGCTGACTAATGTGCTTGACGTATGACACGCAGAATATAACACATAGTTTTGGAGAAAACACAAATAGACAGAACATATAAGCATTGATCACCATGACAAACTTCTAATACTTCTAACTAAAAAGTTCACGCCCGTCTGATTAGCCTTGTTTCCTAATAGCATGGCTCCTATTTAAAACAAACGAACGAACAAACACGAAACCCACAGTAACACAACGCCAGCTTGTCAGATTCTGACTCTCTTTGAGCTAATCTAATGATTCCCAGGGGCAGAGCCACACAGTCGGGCCTCCTTCAGATCTGATAGGAATGTCTGCTTGAAAATAACCATCATAGGATTTCCTGTTGTTCCAGACATCTTCACCTGACTGCCTTAGCCCTAAAAGAAAGACACACCTGTAGAGCTTGGTGAAAAAGAGCCTTGATTTCTGTTAATTTTCAGATATGTCAGGGCATCTTTTCCGCTCCTTGCGGCTTCTCTTCTTGGTCCAGCTCTCCCAGCTGGGCCTTTGGGAGGCAGCCAGTTCCAGGCTAATGTGCTTCTCTGTTATCTGACGCTGACACTGCTCCACGGAGGCAGCAGGAGCGATAAGTGCTAATTGGATGTATTTTTAAAGCAAACCTTTTAGTGACTTAGGACAGAACTTCTCCAATTAGCTTCCCTTCCACTCTCTGGCTGTGCAAGAACCACACTGATGTGCAAACACGGGGTTTGGAAGGGAGTCAAGGCCAGCACTGGGAGAAGGGGAAGAGGGTAATCTTGTCCAAGTCTGGGATGCGCTGAACTAGAGGAGGTTGGGGGTTATGCCTCTGTTAGAGGAAGGCCAGGCAGGATAAGAAGGCCCAGCAGTGTCCTAGAATAAAGCCACCAAGCAGCCACACCCCTGTCAGCCTGTCAGGAGGAAAAGACACAGCATGGCACTTAGGGAGGGGAGGAAGAGCCCAAGCTTCCTTAGTCTCATCCTTTTCTGTAATGAAAGTAAAATATTTCATTCAATGCAAAGGATTTGAAGCCCGGGGATAGGGAGTTTTAAATTGTGTTCTCTAATGTGTTACCTCCCTGGGTTGGAGAAAGAAAAAAAAGAATCAATTTAAATCCTTACCCTTTTAAAGTGACCTGCAAGAGTTTGAAAGCCACTGAAAATGAAGGACTGCTTAGAAAAAGGGAACAGGTGATATGTCAATGTGGATAACAATGAGAGAGACAGTGGTGGGGTGGGGCGGGGAAGCAGAGGAGAAACCGATTTCTTTCTGGCTTTGATTTCTGAGCTGGAAGCAGGGAGACAAATTTGTTAATATTTGCCTTTGAGTTGGGAATGAATCTGCCACCCGTACCACATGCTCTCTAGGGGTACTGGCTCTCATGTTTTGTGTTAGCCGCGGTTTCTCATTCAGGTATGAGGATTCAGGTCTCCTGAGGCAGATTCGTCTAGCCTGTTATTACACAACTATGAGGTCAGTTAGAAAGACTGAGCCTCGGCTAGGCTGGGTAGCCATAGCTGGGGGGAAAAGGGACAGTGAGGGATGGGTATGATGAAGCTCCAGCAGGTGGGAGCAGCTGCCACCGTGGTGGGCCGGGCCTTCCTCTGGCCGCTCCTCTGCTGGACTTTATAGTCTTTTGTAGGAAGCTGCTGACCTCATAGTCCTGCCCCTTGGAATAGGAACTTGACCCAAAACTTTGACCCAAGCACTTACTTCACAAGAGGCTTGAATTCCAACTCCGTGTTATAAAATTATATACGCTGTGATTTTTAGGTATGGGAAGCATTTTGGAACACTTATTTAAATTTTTTTAAATTAATAATTAAGTCATATGGGTCCTGATGTTTTAGGTTAGATGTCAAATTATTGCAAAGTGATCCGCTCTCCCCTTGTTCATTTCTTGTCTGGTTTAATATTGTAAGTAAATCTAGGGTCTTCCTGGGACTCTCTGTTGGATGTAGGACTCTGTTGGATGATTAGATGTCCAAACATCTAATCACTCCTAAGTCATTTCCAAATAGCATGGAAAGTGTTTAAAATTGATTTTAACATACTAGTTAGGTAATATGCTGGCATTTGCTCTAGCGTTCGGACACAAGACTGTACAAACCAAAGCCTTAACAGACATAGGGATGGCTATGCTTGGTTTTATTTTTCTCTTTTCTCCTTTGCCCTGACACTGGTTTTTGGGACTGTGTTGTACCTATGACCACAGTGGACAAGGCTCTTTAACCACAGAATTGGAGTGGGTAGGCTCTTAAGTGGCAGAGATATTAGCGTGATATTGTCGGGATATAGAAAGTTTCTGTGTGAAATAAGGACTCCAAAGTAGGATTCCATCTATGATGTACTAAAACCATTAATTTTTCAAAGAAGGCAAGGCTCTTAGGAGAGTAACTTTTAGCAGTTTAGTAGATTGCCAGTCATCATATCTTCATACCTAAATGACCATGTACAAAGATATTGAGCACATTTATGTGACACATCTTTCTGACATTATGATCAGAACTTGATCCCATCCTCTCTCTATTCTTGGGACTGGCCTCAATTCCCGAGTAAGTTACCTCCTAAAGACTTTAAATCTTGGACTGGTACCAGGTGCTGTATTTTTTTTTATAAACTATATATAATTCTAGAAAGCACATACCTGATGGTTAGTTCGATCCACTGTATTAGCCGTGGAGGGGTGGTCTCTAGTGTTCTGACGGATTCGAGTGGAGTTCTGCTGTTCGATGGTGGAGGAGGTTGGGATGCAGAATTCTCGGAAGCATCGTTTGAAGTTTTCATCCAGGAACGCGTAAAGAACTGGGTTCAGGCAGCTGTTTGTATAACCCAAGGCAATGCAGAAGTGCCAGGAAACCGTCTGAAAGGTGGTCTCTGGAATCGTGATCAGGGCTTTGATGATGACGTAGATGTGGATAGGGGTCCAGCAGACGATAAACACAGCCACAACCACCAGCACCATTCTGGTGATCCTACGCAGGTTCCTGTCCTTTTCTTTGGAGCCTGACAGCATGCGGACACTCTTGAGTCGTAAAATCATCAGTCCGTAACACACGGTGATGATGAGGACCGGCATGATGAAGGCGAAGATGAAGACACAGATTTTGAGCAGGTTCTCCCAGTACCAGGTAGGGTGGGAGAACGTGAGGGTGCAATCTATGGACCCTGGAAGAAAAGAATTTTTTAAGAAAAATTAGCAGCGACATTTAGTTATACCATTAGGTACTGAAGTTGCTCCTTTGCCTACTAATAGCTTTGACCTGAGCTAGTGAAGGTTGTTGCTTTACATAGACAGGTAAGGAAAGAATGAAAGACATTAAGGAAGAAACTCATCTGTTTATTCACAGAGAAGCTACTTACTTTTTCTCTCCCTTCCTACATTTCCCATTTTTCTCCCCACTTGAATCACATTAAGATTTTATGAAGTGAGAAGTTATGTACATCTCACAATGGATCAAACGCTCGTGGGATTTATGCTGTTATAAAATATATAATCATTGTCCAAGGTTCCCAGGAGTTTCTCACTAATGGATGTCTCCCCTCCACTTCAGGATGGCAGCTGCTGTTAAGTCAGGACAGGTAAATTTGTCAGGCAGACAACTGCTTGAAAATTTAGAACAAGCCTCAGTGAAACATTCTCTGGGTTTAAGCTTTAATTACTTTTGGAAAAGCTATGTTCTCATTTATTCAGCCCTTTGACAAAGTAAGTTCAGAGAAATCAGGAATACCTAGGCTTTGTACTTACTAAAATACCTAGAAGGCCTGTAATTATAGAGAAATTTTCCTGTTTCAGTATATTTAAAGACATTTTCTTATTTCTTAATTAATTAACCAGTTTCTTAATTCAAAGTACAGCTTGACAAAGATACTATACCATGAATGCTGCTTGGCTCAGGACATCACCAACACATCAGACTCTAAGTACCCTCATCCCTGACTTTGACCCATGTTCACCCTTACCATGTCTGTACTTTGTGGTTGCCATGAACATTACAGGCAGACCAATGGCAGAAGAGAGGATCCAATTGCAGACATTGACAATTTTGGCATTTCGGGGGGTACGGAAATCCAGGGCCTTGACTGGGTGGCAAACAGCAATGTAGCGGTCCACACTCATGGTGCAGAGGGTGAATATGCTGGTGAACATGTTGTAGTAATCAATTGAGATCACGATCTTGCAGAGGATGGTGCCGAAGGGCCACGTTCCCATCAGGTAGTTGACACTCTGAAAGGGCAGTGTACTGGTTGCTAAGGCATCTGCCAGAGCAAGGTTGAAAATGTAGATGTTAGTGGCAGTCTTCATCTTGGTGTATCTAGGAAACAGGAGAAGAGCCGAGGGATTATTTAGAGACACCACTTGAAAGACAGGGGTCATTCCCTTAAGAAATCATCGACAGTTAATGGAAGACCCTGAGAGTAGACCCAGGACTCTTTCAAAGTAATAGACTGTTTACAACTGAGTGCCCATGGGATAAATTTTCCTAATTACAACTTTTCTTTCCTATAAAAAAGAGTTATTACCATAGAAAACATGGCAATTTTTGGTGTTGTTTATTGACTGGAGATAGTCTCATGTATCCCAGACTGAACCTGCTATACAGCATGGCTGGTCTTGAACTTATGATCCTCCTACCTCTAACTCCCAGGTTCTGGGATCTTACATGTGCACTGCCATGCTTAGCTTGTTTCTTTGTTTTTAATGTGGCAATCACTGTGATTGGTGCAACTGGCATGGGGAACTACCAGAGAGTGGATAATGATTCTAAACATATGAGAGAACATTTTAGACATATGGATGGATTTGAAATTATTGAACACTATTGTAGTGCAAGGACATGTGTTTCTCTACATGTGCATTGGTACACATCATAGGCATATCCATGTACTGGCTGCTGGGGAGCATGGACATGATCATAGTATTGAACATAACAGGTGAGGGGCAAAGTAAGGTGCCAAGCAGTCCAGAAGCCCATATTTTGTCTTAAAGCTCAAGTAAGAACATGGTGGTGGGCATAGACCATTTTAGAAGGAGAAAAACAACTCCAGTCAAGGCGTAGAGTTGAAATGGTACAATGAACATATTTGGCATGCTGAAGGGTCAATTTTTTACCAAGAAATGGCAGTGCATACGAGGGGAAAGTAATACAGAGGCTAGGAAGTAGGGGAAAGTGTGTGTTACGATGAATAAGCCCTCACCCAGTGGTGATAGAAATCTAAGATTTTTTTTGCTTTATTTGTAAGGTCTTTATTGAATTGCTATTGGCATGTAAGAAATTATACATAGTACAATTGGTAAGTTTTGACATATGTATCTGTGAAATCACTGTCATCAAAATCAGTGTTTAGCTGCATGCATCAAAAATCCTTCCCTTTAAATTGCTAAGAAGTTTATCATTGCATGACTATACCCCAGCTCCTTAACCTAGTTATTTGTCAAGAGGAAGTGACTGGCATACAGCTTTTGGCTGTAGTGTATTAAGCTATTGTGAGCATCCAGGTAAAAATAGAATGTATTTCCCCCCCTAGCTATTTAGCTGGGAGTGTTGTTTGTCTTGAAAGACTATAGAAAATTGTATGATGGGAGTTTATAATGATAAAGTAGATTGATGGTAGAACACATTCTGTGTATAGTTACCTCCTATTGTTTTCCCCATTAAGTGTTTATATATTCAAATTCTTTAATAGTATCCCAGCTTTACTCTGGGGAATGACTTTCTTCCTATTCTCTTTCCGTGAGTTGTTCAGTAGGCTCTGTTATTAGTTCAGGGCATGAAGAATTTAAGAGATGGGGGTTATAGGAAATAGAGATGGCCTCAGGTTTCAGTGAAACCACTGTAGTTTGATTTTTTTTTACATGGTTCACATATTCACAGTTTGGCCTCTAGTGTGATGATACTTAACAATGAGGGGGCTTTTAAGAGACAAGAGTAGCAGGAGATCTTCAGGCTGTTGGTTTGGGTTTTGTCCCAAAATGAATTGACCTGGTCATTCTAACCCTGGTTGGGACTTGAGAAAGGAATGCTAGAAATGGGTAAGAAGGACCACTGCCCCGCATCGTGCTGGGCTTCCTCTGGCTATGTGGTACCCTCCTCTAGCATGAATGTCTGTCATGACACAAAGAAGGACTCTCACCAGAGCTAATGGCACGCTGTTTGGAATTTTGGACTCTAAAATTGTGACCTGTATAAACCTCTTTCCTTTATCCTGCCTGAGTTATTTTTCCATAAACTTGGGAAATGAGCTAATTAAAAAAACTTAGAGTCCCCCCCCCCACCCCACCACCAGGGGAGGTTTTTTTTTTTTAAAAACTGGGGGGGATCAAACCTGAGAGGTTTTTTATAATATATAGATGTCGGGAAAACTCATTTGAAAATGGGTTTTCAAAGCTCCCCGTCTGAGGATTTTAAAGAGAATGCAATACTTGAAGCAAGGGCTTTCTTGAACTTTTATTTACAGAAGATAGTAAGCTCCTTTTAAATTTCAGTTTGTGCTTAGGGATTTTCAGTCTGGCAAAGTTAAAAATCTAACTCACTCAGCCCCAAGCAGCTGATTTCTGTGGGATATGGTATTATAGAGCCTCTGGTATAAGGCCTTAATTCAATGTTCCACAACTGTTTTGGTCTCCATGAACAGCAGGGAGCTGAACCTTTAGACTATTTCATGGATATCACCAGGACCAACCAGCTGGGACTGTTTCCTGAGTTCCACTTTGGACACCTGGTTCCCTCTGCAGAACTTACAGAACAGCTGGTGGGTTTTGGATGCAAGACTACCCTGAATTGTTTTAGAACTATTCCTTCCTTAAAAGATTTTAATATAGGAGGGTAGAGACAGCCAGTTAACTTGAGATCAGTCAGTGTGATTCAGTAAAGGACCATATGCCTGACAAACACAAAGTAGCTCATTTCAACAGAAGCAAACGTATGGAAATCAAATTATAATTGCAATTTTAAGGTTTTAAAATTACTCACTTTGATGTTCAACAAATTTGAACAGTTTAGATGTTTTGATAAGTGGAAAGATTTTCCCCAAAGCAGAAAATGGATTTTTAAAAAAAGATAAGCTATTGATAATAGGCCTGTGATCCAAAGGCCTACCTCATGACATTAGTCACACTCTAGAGAGAGGACCTCAAGGCAGTTTTCTGACTCATTGCACTCTTGGCATTTTCTTTAAACTTACTTGCTCACCAGGTACTTAGAATGCATAGGTTATTTCAGCTAAAAAAGTAATTTCCTCCTCCCTTGGAATGAGGTGTTTGTGAAACAAAATTTGATTAGTATTTATTATGAAAGGAGAAGTGAGTGGAGGGTGTATTAATTTTCCCATTCTACAGTGCATGTGCATATCACAACATCATATTACACGTGGTTAACACGTACAATATTACCTGTCAAATACATCAAGCAAAGGAAATATTGTAAAGATCTTTCCATTGGCGTTTTATAGGAGCAAGGATATTTGGTTTTTCCTAATATGTCTGTAGATCCTTCCTCGGAAATGGACTGGAATTTTAACACCAGTTACTCATGCTTTGAGTCATACCAGTAGCTTTCTCAGTATGTGAAAGAGAATTATGGATACTGGAGGTATGCTGATGCCCTCAGCATACTGCCACAGTCTTTCATCTGGAGAAATGGTTTGCTGGGGGAAGGGGGACTGCTACTCGGCAAAGGAGCCTTTCATTACGTTCCGCTCTGATGTGGTGGTCTGCATGTTGTCCTGAGAAACTTAAAGGAGTTATCAGAGACACGCTAGAAACCATACGGAGAAAGCACGCCAGAGTTAGCAAGTGGACAAAGAAGCAAGCCAAAGGAAGGACTGTCTTTACCGTTCCCTTTGCTTAAATGGGTCTTGACAGAACCCATGGATATAATATAATATATAATAATAAATGTAATTCCTTCTCCCTCCTTTAATTTTTCTGCTTCTTACTGTGCAAAGTGAATGGGAGTAATGTGAAGGAAATGAGAAGGTACTCAGAGTGAATGAGTGAGGCATGCAGCCTGGGTGACTGTCTTCTGGACTTCCAGGTCCTTCCTGATGTTGGCTGCACCTTTCTCTCCTAAGCAGTGACCTAAACACGGCCTTTCTAATTATCCCATTACAAATTTCATAATAAATACTTAAAATAATGTATTCTAGATGATTGTTTAGCTATGTTCTGTAAACTTAAAGGCATTACTATGCAAAATTGCTTCACATTTTGTGTTCATTTTAGGACCATCCATGCTTGATCACTAGAGTATCTGTCTGAACAACCCAGGTCTTAGGCTGTGGTGAGGCATTGCAAAGCCTCTTTCATTGGTACCTTTCGCCTCTCACATGGCACATGTATATATCTTCCTGTGTGTCCATCTACAAGTGGCCTTGGACAACCTTTCTTCTGTTTTGTTTTTGAGTTAATTCTTTGAATTGTGATGACTTTTAGTTCAGAAATAGAACTGACAGAGGGAGTCTGAAAACAGTAAGTATGTAATTTTCCAGTTTGGTTTGATGGCTTTATATCACATATATTTCATATATCCTTCACATGGCTCACCCTTTCCTCCATCATACTTTAGGTATTTGCAGTAAAGCCTATGAGGTTTGTAGAAGAAAAGTCTCCTAGCCTTGGGCCCTTTCTAACTTTTCAGGATTTTACCAATTTGAGCGAGGAAGGAAGTTTAATTCAACAAGGCTCGGTGACTTTCTTTTATAAATTTGGCATGGTATTGGAAATGTCTCCTTGTTTTGCCATGACCTTTGTGTCCACACCCCCACACAGAAATCCATATATTTAATGGAGGAGGAAGCACTCTTTTGAGCATTATCTTTTCAATCTCACGATGAATGAGGTAAATCAAATGAAATAAAAATGCTTGTCCTACATTGCAGGTAATTATGCAAGTGGAGACATTGTCAAGTGAACACCAGTCTGAATTTCTCATTATTATCCAGGCTGGGGTGTATATGAGTGGATGAGGCTGAGGAGAGGCAGGGAATGATGGGGAGAGAAGAATACTCTAATAATAAGTTCAAAAGGAAGCATCGTTTTCCATGAATACAGAAAGAGGCTATATGCTAGTTTGCTATTTTCTGTTATATTTTCTACCACCTTGGTTAAGGAGGAAACAGGGATCTCTCTGTAAAATGCTTGAAACACTTAATTTGTGTTTCTTTCAAGCCATGCTACATGGCCATTGATCCCATTTCCCACGAGCCAATGCTAGCAGAGTACAGTTGAGTGACCTCAGATGTGAATCTTCCTCTAGAGGTGAAAGGTAACTTGTCACTTTGACCTCAAGAGAAGACAGAAGTTTCCAGAAAATTAAACAAAGAAGCATAGTCTTCCCATGGTGAATTAGCAATTCTCCATGTGTCCCTAGCATAAGGGACCCTTGGCTAAGTTCACTTTCTCTTTACCTGTGTGCTCTTTGTCTACTCTACTTTTTTCAACCCCTGGTTCCCCTGGTGATGTCATGAGAAAAGAATCTTCCAGACAAAGTTACATAAAGTGTTAATGTCTTGGAGCATTGGTGATCTTTATGCATAGAAAATTAAAAATGAATAACTGATATTACTTTTACTTTTACATCTGGGTCTAATAAAAGTCAGAGTAAAGTGCATATCTCCCCTTGCGTGACATCTACTGGGGATACATTTCTATTGTTCTAAGTTTCTTACTAATACTAGTCTTCATTTCATTTAATCTGACTTTCTATCTGGTTGTTTGCAATTTTCTATTACTTTACTGAATACATTTTATTAATTTTTAAATTACATGTGTACAATGTATGCTGACTACTTTCAATGCCCCTACCTCTCTACCATGCCTGTGTCCATCTCTTCTTCCCCACAAATCTCCCTTTGTCTCTGTTTCCATGTCTGCCTCGCTTTCTCTCATGTTCACGTTTCTTTGTTTTATTCTGTTTATTTCTTTGTTTATTCTGACAGGGCCATCACTGTGACTGTCGTGTATTAGGTTTACAAGAAAAAAAACATGGTGTGCCTTAAAAAGTTTTTGATTCTATGATAAATATATATTTTAGAGAAACATTACTTTGATGCATTGTATGATGTAAATAAGCAGTTAGAATTCAATAAAATTTTCTTATTTGTAACCTAGAACTTTTTTTTGCTAATAAACAGAACACACACACACACACACACACACACACACACACACACACACACACACGGTTTGAAAACTCCATCAGAGCATCCATTTCAGAGCTACAGTTTTTTGGTTCACAAATAATAACATTCTATAGCTTTCAAAATCAGAGTTTCTGAGAGGAAAGGAAATGTGTTCTATGCACTCACAATGCAAAAAAATCTAGCAACTTCAAATAATGCTGTGTCTGCAGACATTTCTTTAGTATTGAAGGAACCACAAAGAGAACTCTGAAATATGATAAAACAGTGTCAACATTATTAATATGTTTTTTTAAACAAATGTCAATTTCAATATTAGATAACTAAATTGTAGAAGCTTGTGATGCTTGTGTATGTGCAAGTTAAAATTCTTCAGAGGACATAGGCTATTGGTAAATAGTTTTCTTTTGAAATTAGCTCAGTAGGTTTAATGGCTCATAGGCACTTTTGGTGGTGTTTACTCACCTTGTTTTTGGTGGTAACTTGGTGATATTGTAGTCAGCCAATATAAGTAGGAGATGAGCAGTGATACAAAGAAGAAAAAAAAGCAATAGAAACAGATAAAAATCATCCACCTTTTAAAACACCCAGCACAAGATGGGTACCACCAGATGCTTACTGAAAGGGGCCGAATAAAGGAAAGAGACTATAGCAGTTTAAATCATTGTGATATGAGCCAAGTTTTCTTAGCAATGCAGAAAATTTGAAATAAAATGAAGAGAGAGTATTTATTTTTGTCTGGCTAATTCCTCATCGAAGTTTAAAGACATTGATTGACTTTGTCACAGAAGGTCACAGAATAAGTCTGAGATAGAATATCTCAAAGCCACATTGTGGAATACCCTGTGTTATGGGAAAGGACTCAAGGCACAGAGAACCGTGAGTGTGAGGGTGTCCTCTCTGCTCCATTTCTCCAGACTGCATTGGGAACTGAAATGTACTCACTATACTGCCTTGTGAGCTTTGCATATTGATGAGTGCTTTGCCAATGAGGTTATAAAACACTTGGCTGCTGAAAATCTCTGCTTGTGGTCCAGTTAAACCAGAGTAACTGCAGGAAACATTTATTTCTTGGCAAAGGTATATCTGCTTAGAGTAGTGCTGAAATCAATTTTACATGATATATGTGTACATGTGTGCATGTCCATGTGTGCATGTGTATCTCTGTGTGTGCATGTGTGCAAGTGTGCATGTCCATGTGTGCATGTGCATCTGTGTATCTATGTGTGTGCATGTATGTTATTCATAAAGGATTTCCTTACCCTGAGGTCATTAAAATGATCTAAATAGTAATACCAATGAATTAGAGAATGGGATTTCACTGAGTCTGTTTACAGTTCTCCGCTGCCCACCTCTAACAGAGAGGGAATCCAGGCAGGGCTGAATCTGAGAGTTCTTAAGTACACAGCAGGCACTCAAAATGCTTATATTAGCGATACAAAAATAAGATTGGGGCTGCAGGCCTAGCTCAGCGGTTGAGAGCTCTCGTTGACCTTGCAGAGGACCTGAATTCAGATCCCAGTTAACCCATCCATAATGCCAGTTTTAAGAGATCCAATACCCTCTTCTGACCTCCATGGTCACCAAACAGAACACTCATGAGCAGAAAATAAATAAATAAAACAAAAATGAGATCATCCTTGTGATGAAACATTAGCCCCATTTTCTCTACTTCATTTTTATATCTCAAAGACCATCTTGTACTGATGGTGTTGTTTACTTAATATGGCTAATGAAAACACCCAGCATATGTTGAGGATGCCGTCTAGAAGCTGTTCAGCTGACTTTGCATTCACTTTGACTATAGTAGTCTATTCGCTGTTTTCTTTTTCTCCAATTATATTGAAAAGAAGTCATCTTATTATCTTAAGAAATATAGTTTTCATAGTTTCCTTTCTTATAGTATTTTAAGTTTTCTTTTCTTTATGTAAAAATGTGTGTTTAATTTGAAAAATGTGGTACTTGGTGGCTGGTCCAGTTCAGGATGTGTGGGTAGTTGTTTCAACAACTATTGCCTTTCTTCCATTCCTTTGATTCATGTTTTTAATAGATAATGTTAGTTTTTAATAGATATTGTTACCCAAATCCAATTTCATGTGATCCTCGCTGTTCCATGGAAACATTGATTTTATTCATTTGAAAATATTAAGTATAATATTTTAAAGTCATTGTCTGATTGCTTTTTGTGGCTTTTGGGGGGGCTGTTGTGTTCCCACTTGTCTCCTTCATGATCTAACACTGCCATGCATGAGCAGTACGATGACTACAGAGTTGAGAGAGATCTCTGAAGTCAATATCACTGCAGCCTGTCTGGAGTCATGGCAGGAATTATCCAGTTCTTAGTTGGTATAGTGGATGTGGTGAACTTTGTTAACACATGGTGTGCCAGTGGCTACTAATCTGATGTTGAATGCCTTCTAATCCTCCAGAGACTTGCTCCTCTCCCAGATGCAGGCTAGCATTTCTGCCCCAACCACTGCACTATTGCCTTTGTCCAGTTTGGGGATCAGAAGGCACCCAGTGTCAACTGACAGAGTGACTGCCACTATGTGGAACTCCTTTTCATAATGTAATGGCATCGGTGTTCCCTCCACAGCCTGGGTCTTACACGGTGACTTCTGCATCCTAACTACTCACCCAGGCTGTCTGTCTGGCTAGGAGAACATTCTTCCTTCTAACTCCATGACTCCAACAGTCTCACTTTGCTCAGTTCTTTTATTCTCCCCTTTAAAAAGAAGGATTAAAACATCGATCTTATAGTATAAGATAAAAAAAAATGTATGTGTTTAGTTTTCCTTTATCTCCCTCTCTGTGCAATTTGTCTTCTGAATGGAAATTCACTTTACGTCCCACAGCTCTGTTCCTTGTAACCTTTACATAACTGTTCTCCTCGTAGAGAGGTCACCAGCTCAGGCTTGCGACAAGGTGGGCTGGTGTTGCAATCTGGATTAGAAACAGGAAGAAGTTGTATTGATCACTAGCAAGGACAACGATTTTTCTTCTTCATCTGCTCATTCATTTTATGTTCCCACAATGGATGAAAACATTACCAGAGAAAACAGTAACACTTAACAGGACTCCTTAAACTGATACATTAGACAATAAGAATTTTATTGTTTTCATAAATTTATGTGTGAATGGCCATTGATATGTTATTTACTTATATTCTTTCAAAGATAATTTCTATGGCAGTCTGGATATGGGGGCAGACAACAGAATATTTTGGTTATTCATAGAGGACCATATTGAAAATAAAGATTGGATTTACCTCAAACAGTACAGAAAATCAAATAAAGGCTAATCTTGTGTTATCCATGGACTTGATAATCCATTTCAAATTTATTATGCTTATACATGAAACCATAGTTCCACTGAAGATGAGTAATGTTTTATCAGAGTATCGGCTGCTCTGTCTATTGGCGCTAGCTACGCTCCAGAGCTGTCTGCCATCTACAATGTCTGGACTGTTCTGCTTTGTTTAACCTCAGCAGCCTGTGAATTTTTCTGGCTCTGATGTGCACATGTACAGCTATCGTCAATTATGACAGCTTTGGTCTGGAGTCTTAAAAGTTTTAAAAGACTCTACTCCTATGGGAATAAAATCTACTAGCTCTGTCTCCTTTGCATTTCCATACCAATCCTCATGTTTAAGTTCCTTCACTGTTGCTGGAGAAGTAATAGTGAGATACAGTAGTAGTGAAGTTGAGTAATATCGAGGAAGACAAAGAGCCCCAGACAGTGTTCAGAGAATTAGTTTAGTTGTAAACACTGGGGTTCTCCTGTGTGGAACAGAGTTGCACTGGGTATCAACGTCATACAAAGATTTTCCATGATGCAATAAAAAACAAACAAACAAACAAACAAAAACAAACCACCACCAACAAAAAAAACAAGAACCAAAAATAAGTTGACTTTATAAGCATGTTTCTAAGAGAAATAAAATAGAATCTGTCCACAACCAGAATAATGCAAAACATCTTCAGATTAACATGAGCCCTGCTTCTCAGGCAGACAATCCCATCCTTATCTCTTAACTATAGTTTACTACATTAAAGTTATTGATGCCTTTTTATTGAGTTACCTTTGCTTGCTCTTTGTGATAACCAACCTCAAATTTTTATGACGTTCCCTCTTTCTTGGTATAACAAGCTTATCAAATCTATGATTTTTTTTTGAACCACAGACATATCCCTGCTGTTTTGGGGCTCATGCACATTGATTGTAGAGTGCACGTGGACATTGTAATGTAAATTGGGAGGTTGTACCATCACCAGGAGGCCAAAGAAAATCAGCCATGGAAAGAGGCATTAGAAATTCCCCAGTGATGTGAACAGATGAGAAGAGGCCATTTGGGGGGCTACCACAGCTATGGCAGCTGCTGTACCACTAATGTTTTGGCATGTGCACTCAGCAATGTCTGTAGAATAGGAAATATCCATCCCAGCTGGAGCTAGGCAGTTATGGAGGCAAATGTTTTGTACTATCTCACCATGTTGTCCGTCTGCATTTCAGTTTCCCTTTTTCAGAGCCTCTGGTCATGCACCCTGCCTGTAGATATATCTTTATCACACTCTAGGTTATCTCTACCTATAAGATATATCTCACTTCTTCAAATCCTAGACAAAAAAAAAAAAAAAAAAAAAAAAAAAGAACCACCACCACCACCACCACCACCACCATCACCACCACCACCAACAACAAAATACTCCAAACCAGACTTTAATTCTAGATGCGCTCAAAGCGAAGAGCTTTTTAAATATCAACTGATTTATATTTAGAGTGGGTACTTTTCATATCTTCTAGGGTTAGTTTACTTGTCACAATGAGTATGTAGTGTTCTCTGAGTTAAAGTCTTAGGTGTAGCAATGTCCTGGATGCCTGAACAACCATCCTAAGAGCAAGCCTAACCCCATTCAAGGGCTATGAACCTATAGACCAGTGAGTAGGAGAAACTTTCTTGATTCTGTTAATTTCCTTTAATTTGCATTATTTATCAAGTTAGAAGTAAACATTCAGGTATAGCCTGATAGGAACATTGTGTTTAAAATTAGGACCTATGAGCACTTTGTCTGTGACCTTAGTCATGTGACTGAGCCTTGATATCCACATCATAAAGAATTGATTTCACTATGAATAAAGATGACTGCTGAACCAAATGAAAAGATAATGGAGATACATCCTGCTTCTGTGCCTTGCAGCAACAGCCAGCAGGTATGGCCTGCTCACCGTGTGTGAGGCATCATTCTAAGATGTTTCCTTGGACTTTTCTCAATCTTCATAACAAACTTATAAGATGGGTCTCATTATTTCTTGGTAGCTGGATAAACTAGGATTCCTGGAGGCTGAATAACTCACTCAGGAATAACCGAGGCAAGGGATCTGAGCAGACAGCTGAGTGGGTGGGACGCTCTAGGACGCCATCTCCCCCACCTAGCTGTGACTGCACAGGCAGCACCTGTGTGATGTAAATATTTTGGAACTTTGGAATACCTCGAAGGCTTACAACTTCTGTAGGAACATATGGGCAGTTAACTGCAGTTAATTTTGGTCAGTTTTCACTTGTTAACCAGCTAACCCCCAGCCCAGTGGCAAGGCATATACAAGCTGCATGAGCAACTTGGAGATAGTATGTAAGTGCACCAAGCAAGGTAGACAGCAAGAGCCCCGCCCTGCAAATATCAATGTGTGTGTTCTGGTCACACAGGTGCAGACATGGAGCATTGGTGAAATCCCTTCAGTGGTGCAAATCCCTCCTCCTACAGCTGAAGCAACTTCAGGGGGATATAAAGGTCCTGGGATTTTCCCTCTCACTTCCTTCCTTCATTTTTTTTTTAAAACCACTGTTCTTTTGGAAGTCAGACATGAAAGATTAAGACAGCCAACAGAAAGTGCATATATAAAGAAAATGAGAAAGTGACTATTTATGACTAGTGAAAATACAGGCTTGGAAAAGGTAGGAAAGACCATAAATTTTCATTTCTGGCTGATGCATGGAACAGATGATGATCTATGCGATTTAAAACCAAAACCAAAACAAAAACCCATGGACTTCAGAGAAAGGAGAGAATCTGGTTCTCAGATTTAACATGTTATCGTATTTAAGCTAGATTTTTGCCAAAAATACCATAAGGCACAGACATAGGAAAGTATTGACTATTTAGAAGAAGAACAAAGGCAGGCAGAGAAATAAAGTAGAGGCTGAAAGAGGTAGGGTGTCAGGCCAAGTAGGGAGAACAACCTTGAAAACGAGTCTTAACAAAGGTCCCCAAAATGATGGACCAATGTGGAAAAATCAGGAAAAGAATGAGAGAGCAAGATGGACATACTGAGCAGAGGTGGAAAAACTAAAGTGAACCAGAGGGAAACCCTTGAGCTGGAGATTCTGGTAACTAAAATGGAGATGAACCAGAGGGATGTCAGGGCAGATTTAAATGAGCAGAAGAATCATTGAGTGAGGGTCATCCAAATTGGAGGAATTGTATTGAATCTGAAGAACAGAAAAAATGGAAGAACAGAACCGCAGGGATGAGTAGGGAGATACAAAGAGGACTAAGACATAAAACCGCAAGAGAGAAGTGAGTGTTTGAAACCCTGCCAGACACTCCTTATGTTAAATGGATGGTGTGAACTTGCAAGCATCAAAGAAGATGGCGACCCCCTAGGTAGGATGGAGTCGGAGACTTGTTTTGAGATGCACAGTGAACCCGCCCAGAGACAAAGAAAAGCTTAAAAGCATCAAGCTTTTGTCACATGTAAGGATTTACCTTAGCAGATTTCTCATCAGAAATGTTGGAAGCTGGAAGGCAGTCAGAGGGTTAGTATATTTAAAGTGTCAAAAGGAAAACATTATCATATAAGAATACACTGACCAAAGTTCTTCAAATGTGAGGGAGAAATTAAGACATTTCCAGATTAACAAAAATTGATGAAATTCGCTAACCCTTGCATTTCAAGACATCCTAAAGGGGGTCTTGCAGGCTAAAATGAAGACATAGTTGACAATAACTTGAGGCCATATGAAGATAAGATCTCACTAATAGAAAGTTAACAGACAATTATAAAAGCTAGCATTATTATACTAGCGGTTTGTAGCTACACACTTCTGTAGTCTTCATGAGTTACATACCTGATAGTAAAAATGTCAGTCTAAAAGCTAGTATTTCTCCAACCTTGCTTTGGAAGTCTACATTTTGTTTTCTACACAAGATACTAATGCCTTAAAAGGCACAATCAGGAAGCAGGAATTATGACTAGATTGATAAACAGTAAGAGATCAAGTCAATAATCATCCAACTCTTCCAATAAATAAAACCTCTGGACATCAGACATCTAGACAGACCTGTTACCAATCATCAAATGTGTTTAAAGTATTGAAGACGATAAAGCAATCACTTCCTCATTCTTTTCAGGAAGCTACCACTGATTTGACATCAAGGTTCAAAAATCATGACCAGCAAAGAAATCTACAATCGATGTTTAAATAAACTTATGAAAAACTGATGTAAAAAGTTCTAAACAGAACATTGCCAAACAGGGTTTGCAGCATATTGTAAGTCCTGTAAGTCCAGAAGATCTGATGCCCTCTTCTGGCATCTGTGGGCACCTGCACACACATACATGCACACAAAGACAAATAATAAAATAAATCTATAAAAATCATTAAAATAGGGTTGGCAAAACAGCTCCGTAGGTAAAGGCACTTGCTGTTCAAACCTGAGGAGCTGAGTTTGATCCCATGACCTAGGGCGGAGCGAGGGAGAGAGTTAACTCCAGAAAATTGTACTCTGACCTCAACACAAGTGCTCTCTCTCTCTCTCTCTCTCTCTCTCTCTCTCTCTCTCTCTCTCTCTCTCTCTCTCTCTCTTTCCCCTCTCTCTCTCACACACACACTTTAAAAATAATTAAAATGATAAATTTCTATGTTGTGTCAGTATTACTCCAAAGAAAAAAATGAGTCAGAGTAAAAGGAGTAACAGAGGCAGAATTTATACCTGTTATCTGTTTGTTGTGAAGTGTGGCTTCCTCAGCTCTATAGTTCACTGCTGCAATACACACACCCAAAACAAGAACTATCTGTATGATAATCAGTTTTACCAAGGTTAGAAAGGTTCATAAACATCTCAACCCATGTTTGTGCAAATGCTTACAAAATCCCTGGCAGCAGTTAAGACCCCATATTTTAAATACCACTGAGATTCCTATCAAATTTCAGCCAGGAAACTATTTAACACTGTAGTTAGAAGTATATTGATGCTCCTTGGTATGCTAATAGAAGATGTGGATAATTAGGATTTTTTCTTGTTGTTGTCTAGAGTTTATAATCATGAAGTTTGGAATATTTTGGAATTATAACAACATACAATATTAAATGGTAGCATAAAACATTAGAACCATATGCCAAGTTTCAGAATGAGAGGAATTAAATGTGAAAAAAAAGCTGTTCTGATGGTTGCTAAGTTTTTAAAAGTAATCTGATTAATGCTCATGGCAATTTAACTTGAAATCCCATTTGCCAAAACTGCAGCTGGGCATTCCCTTCTCACCCTTTCAGTGTGCCTGGATACCTGCTGCTACCTAAGTAGTTTAGCATTTCATTATATCTGCAATAGCAGCTTTCAGGGCCAATTGAAAGAAAAATAAAAGTAATGCAATTTAGCTCCCTAGGATCCTGATTTACATAAAATTACATATTTATGATGACTGTTTTCCATCCAATAATTACATAATTTTTTAAAACTTAAATATCATGCCAACCTGGACTTTTCCTAGGAAATAGAAAGCAGCTTATTGAGCTTTTTTTCTTTCTAAGTATTTTCAGGGAGAGATTTTTTGGAAGGTATTTCCCTTCCCCTGTGGAGAATTCAATAGCATTTGTTAGGGGAAAATATGATTCATGAATAAACCAGTAATTTGGCAAAGCAAGGAAGTCACATTAGTTTTTAAAGGCTGGAAGTTCAGTCTTACAGTGTGATGGGGTTATTAAACCAATGCAGGGGTTGTCTTCCAACTTGGAATGGACTCCTTTGGCACTAACAATGTTTCAGTCACAAATAAGGAATGCAAGTGTGGTTTTAATAGAAAAACTCTAAGCACAAAGATGATTTATATTTTCCTGTGAAATCTCTCTATGTGGTATTATATTGCTTCTAGGGATCATCTACTATTTTTGAAACTTCTTTTAGTTTTGTATTAGTAATTGTTTCTGTCCCTACCATAGGGTTTATTTAAACAATGTGAGGAGTTTGGAAATATGTATATATGTATATATATGTATACATATGTGCTACAATACAAATCACTATCAATGTATATAGGCAACTCAGAGAACAGTTTGATGTATTTAATATCTTTACTTTGTGATCAAAATGATATATTTCACAGGTTCTTCTAGCTAAAAATAAAAATATTAGACTTTATGCACAAATTTTATGGGACTTTATGCTTTATAGCATCTTGGCACCCAAATCAGTATTTTACATTTTCATAAAATACACATTTTCATGATTACTTTGTTCCCTTATCAAATATCTCCTTAGTGATTGACACTATAGCATACAATCACGTGACACATTCTCACATTCCTTTTTGGTAAGTGTGGATTCCCACTGAGAGACACATCTGACCTACCTTGGAGGAACCTTGAAGAACCAAGTTGTTTTAAAGTGGAAGGGTAGATACGATGGCAAAGTGTGTGTGTGTGTGTGTGTGTGTGTGAGCTGAGCCAATGTTGAGAAGATAATGGTTTAGTATTTAAGTGGCTAGGATATGGCAGTTATTAAAAATGTGTTTGATTAGTTGAGAACACCCAAAAAAATGATAGGTATGCATCTGGGGTTATCTTCTTGGCCTTAGCTTGCCAAGTGTTTTGTCTCTGATAGTGAAAGGAAACTGCTAGTTTAGGGTTAGCCCTTAATTGAACTAGTTATTGCTGTTTTTCAAAAACAAATGTTAGTCTAATTTCTGTAGCAGACTGCTATTACATTTTCTGAAATCAAATATAAACATCTGTTAAATGCATTGGAATTCACAAACTTTATTACTCAATTTTACAGCTAGGGAGATTTTAGTAATTTTGTGGTCATTGCATTTTCTGCTCTGTGAAGTAACACTTTCTTTACTGCCCTGAGTGTCTTACATCAGGTATGTGTGAAGTGTTGGGTGTACAGTAGAAGTCGGGACATCTGACATCACTTCCCAGAAACTCCTGTGTGATGCAGGTGCTCTTAACCACTGAGTCCTCTCCCCAATCCCAAGAATTTTCCTTTTATGAATTCCAAGTTTCTTTTAGTCGTTAGCTTCTTAGGAGCATCCCTCTAAACATTTTTCTGTTTTTTCATTTTTTCTTTTTTTTTTTTTTGATAGTGCTGGGAATTGAACCCAGGGCCTCATAGTTGCCTGCCAAGCTTCCTACCACCGAACTGTATCCTCAGCCCAGCACTGTTATTTTCACCAGAAACAGGGCACTGAAAAGCAAAGGGTTAAAAATTATTGCAGCATTAGCATAATATAATTTGGCCAATAATGTATGTAAATGAATATACATGTGGGTACATTATAACATGAATAAAAAAGAAGAAGAAAGGCTAAATACTAAATGTAAGGGGATGAGGAAGAACTGAATGCAGATAACGGACCTGAGTTATGAAAGTGGAGATTAAGCTAATTGGTACTCTAGTTCTGGTTCTTTTGGGGGGAGGGGAGGTGATGGATAAGTGCATAAAATACATTTGATAGGGAAACGTAAATGCTATACAGCTTCCATTGTAATTGCCAATTCTAACTGTATAGAAGTTATTTAATTATATAGACTTTAGGTCTGGCTGATATTGCTATGTGGTGTTTTTATTTGTTTACAAGTTTTTATTTTAAAATAAAAAGCT
Organism: Peromyscus maniculatus bairdii; assembly: GCF_049852395.1. Taxonomy (NCBI): domain Eukaryota; kingdom Metazoa; phylum Chordata; class Mammalia; order Rodentia; family Cricetidae; genus Peromyscus; species Peromyscus maniculatus. Next base: position 54,801,155 of record NC_134867.1, on the reverse strand, counting down.
TTATAAAATTAGCTAAAATATTAGAATAAATTAGTATACTGAAACAGTTCAGCTGTCTTACATCCCAAAGCCTGCTGAGCTTTAAAATATAAGACTGGAAAGATAAAGAAAGGCAGTATCTGTCCTTCAGAAACTTGTTTTCTCCAAGTAGGAAATTTCTGGTGTGTGTGTGTGTGTGTGTGTGTGTGTGTGTGTGTTTTGGAATTATGGAAAAAGTCATGGTTCTTGGATAAATGATAGATCTATAAAGCTAAGCCTGGCACAGTGACTGTCTCCTGATCATTTACTGACATGAATATCAGCTTTTCTGGTCACAGATGTGAAATGCTGGCAGTGATAGCGTATGACAGTATCTTCAGATCGTAACTGAGCTTTCACAAGTAAAAGCCCACAAATAATTAATGGATTCTATTTTCCCAAGCTGAAAGGAAACTCAGACTCAGAAAATTAGATTACACCCAGTTGGCCTGAGAAGAAAGGTTAAGTGAAAATGTCACAGGGTGATATAAAGAATATCCTGCTGGTAAGGGGCAAATTGCCTACTTCCCCCACTTCTTACTTCTGTGAAGCAGGGTCTATCAGCGATAGAATAGTCACAAATAGGTTGTTACTTAGCGACTATTCTGGGAAGACAGAAATGGAGAGAATATACCAGGCAGACATCCAAATGGGCCCTCAACAGCTAGCTCGCACATCCGTCCTCAACACTGTTGGATGTAGCGGTTTTAAAGATTGAAAAATTAAGTGTCATCTAGAATTTTGCTCAAATATTAGTTCTGTCAATTTTTTAGTTAGATGGGTTTGGACTTAATAAGTTTGTCACTGGTGAAGGTTGGAAAATGTTACTACTTTTCTTAACTTGTTGATATAAGCCCAGGAATGTTTAAAACAGTAGTGTAATTTAGGATGGCTAGTAGGGAATGTAGGACATTGTAACGTCATTGTAACATCCAGAAAATGACAATAATGGAGACAATGATGACCATGATGGTACCCATGGACAGATATCTAGGGACCACATCTTCTGTTTTGTTCATGTTTATTTTTCCGGGTTTGTATTTATGATTACTTTTCTTGTCCTAACATGGGTTCTAGATGTTGCACATGTGTACTAAAGGTAATATCCTGGCCCACCATTGTTTCTAAAAACACAACTGTTTCTGAACCGTTTCTTATAGCAACTATCATTCCGAAATGTTTCAGGGTTTCCATTCTATGACTTGGTCTGTTCCAACTAGAACGCTAATCCATACATTGTATTTTGTATATCAGCTTAGCATCAAAAAACTGTGTGAGGGAAAAATGTAACAGATGTACTGGAGCACATTTGTCTTGTCATTGTACCAGAGTCAGAGTGATTTTAATACCTTAGAAGACATGTCCTTATGTCAAATACGTTTTGAAGGCGCTTGAAAGCAAAGGCGTGTAGAGGGCACGTTCATCCTTTGTGTCACCTGCTATTATTTGGAACTTCTAAATTGCTGGGAGGACAGTGCTGGTGAAATCTTCTTCCTTAGATTGCACTTCGGAGGAAAAGGAGGATGCCAACAAGTTTGGCCACTCTGAGCTAAATCTGGTACATCAAGGAGAGTGCTTTGTTCATCGTTAGTGGTCAACAAGCATAAAAACCGTGTTTAATCTTCTTTAACATCACTCTGTGTATTAGATGCCTTTCTGTGGCTGTCATAACACACCACAGCCAAGGCAGCTTATAGAAGGAAGAGTCTATGGGGGCCAGGGCTTATGGTTCCAGAGGGATCATTGTGGGGAAGTAGCAGGCATAGAAGCTGGAGCAGGATGCTGAGAGCTCACATCTTGAACCACAAGTATGTAGCATGGAGAAACACAGAAAGAAAGAGAGACAGACAGAGACAGAGAGACAGGCAGAGAGAGAGACAGAGACAGACAGACTGAGACAGAGAGAGACTGACACACAGAGACAGACAGATACAGACAAAGAGAGACACACAGAAAGAAGGGGATGGTTTAAGGCAACCCTCAGTGACATGGTTCCTTTAGCAGGACCACACCTTCTAAATTTACCGAAAGAGTGCCATCAACTATGGACCAAGTATTTCAACATCTGAGCCTGTGAAGGACAGTCTGATTTAAAGCATCCATGGTCTGGTAAACAATTCCTACCTGGTGTGGACGGACACACACACACACACACACACACACACACACACACACACACACACACACACCAGACAGTACCAGTATGTCGGAAAGGGCAGCAGGAGGATCAGGAGTTCAAGGTCATCTTTGAATTACAAAGAGAATTGGAGGCCAGCCTGGGCTACATGAGAGCCTGTCTCAAGCAACAACCCCCCAACTCAATGCCATTTCATTCCCTGATTATAGTTACAATGTATGAGAACTCCATTATTCAATATAACAAAGACTTTAAAATCCACACAATTTTAAGGCACCAATTTTAGTCCTTAGATATATGTTTTATTTTTACAAAGGAACAATTTTAACTTCCTTTTTTTCATCTGAAGGAAAAAAATCTTAGAAGGTTCTTTATTAATGCTGTCTGCTTTTAATACAGTCACGTATTTTAGCAACCTTAGCCCGTCATAGGAAGCAAACTCCCTTTAATTTCACTCAATCCATGTGATTTTCTTTCCAGAGCTGATGGGGGATGAATAAGAATGAAAAAAATGTCAGTAATAATTTCCTTTATTCTTCTTGGCAAGCACAACCAGGTGCGGATGTTCAGGTTGTACCGCTGGCAACATTTTTCAATTAACATTTAATTTTCCCCCACAGAAAGTTCAACCTCACCCTGGCATGGAAGCCAGCATTTCAATGGAAGAATGCTGAGAAACAAAGAAAGGCCCCTACCCTTCCATCCTTCTGCTGTTCCTTGCAGTCATTGTTCTGAGTGGGCGCACTGTGCCTCAAGGGTGTTAATCCCCACCACATTCAATGCTTGCTTTGTTTGTGCAGGTTGCTGCCTTGATTTTGGCAGTTGATAGGCATTGTTTTCAAGTCTTGGAAAAATCCATTATTCAGGCACTTGGAATAAATAGGCAAGCAGAGTCTCGGAATCTCCACTACCTCCTAGAAGCACTTCATCTTTTGACCTATTTTACTTGATTAGAGAATCAAACTAACAAAAGTCAGGGTGACTCTTCACTGGGATGAAGTTTTGAATACCTGAATTTCCACAGCTCACGTGCAGACAGCGCTGTGGGTATAAGTAATTTCTTCTGACTCATACGACCAAGTCTTAGGTAAATAAGAGTTTTATCCTGTGTTATCAGGACTCACCTTCCATTACCATACAAATCTAAAAGTGAAATATTTAAATATCAAATTATCTATTCTCAGTTTGATATTTTTGGAGACAAGTTTCTCAATCTGGCCTACAATTCATCCTGCAGCCCAAGATGGCTTTGAATTCATGACATATTTTGTTCAAAAATTTTGTTTGTATTCCCCCCTTCTGAATTTATTAGGCAATACAAAAAGATTCATCAACAGGGAACCAAATGCATAATATATCTGCAGAATTTCTTCTCCTCAGCAAGATGAGTTTGGAGTGACCCAATGCCTTGAGAGTTAACAGGAAGGACAAGAAGACTGACCACAGTGATACCCATGTGGCACTTTGCTTAGTTTCTATAGGCTAAAAATGTATTCTACATCTAAATACATTTTAATGGGCAAAAATTGTGATCTAGTACAAGTAAAGGCTCTGGATGCATGCCACTGTTCTGATAATGATGGCCTGTGTCCTGTGGGGTTGGAGTGTGAAGAAGTTTGGAAGAAATCAACAAATTTTTTTCTCTCTTGCAGAGAGAGCACTTCAGAGGAAGCAAATATTTTTAGTATAGTATGTAAACTTAGATCTGAAATCCATCTGAGATTGAACATGGTTAGTATTCTTCACAAAACACGCACTAATAAGATTCAAGTTGCTTGGGTAGCTGGCATAAACATTTAATAATGGGCAGAGATTCAATCATGTCTTTTTGCTAGTTTTAGCACTCCATCTACTATGCTTATTCTGAAGAGAACTGCCAGGCCATATTTAAGGAAACATTTAAAAGCTCTTGGGCTTGAACTCTCCTGGAAGTTAATTTACTAGTTACACTACACACAACCTCCTAGAGTTCAGATCTTTTATACCTCCTTAAAACAGGACTTAGTTTCTTATTCACTAGACCAGCAAGGTGGACCAGACTGGAGCAGTAGGAACTTAGATGCACATTAGATGTGTGGAAGAGCTTTCGACATGCCAATTCCCAGACCAGTTCTCAGGGATTGTAAACTAATTAGCTCTCTATGGGCCATGGCCTCTCCTCATCTTCCTTCTCCTTGTCCTCCTTCTCTTTCTCCTCCTTGTTCTCTCCCTCTTCCTCTTTCTCCTCCTTTTCCTCCTCTTCCAACTTCTTTTCAAAAAGAACTTCTTAGGTAATGTTAATTTGTAACTGGTGTGTGGGGGGAGACCATTGTTCTGGAAAGCTGCTCCCATGTGCTTAAGAGTGTTGTAAGGCTTTGTGCAATGGGTATGATGTTCCATGGTTAGTTAAAAGGAAAATCACACTTTATTTATTCTTTTTATGTAGACTGGGTTCCTGGCTAGAACTTAGATCCAGTTCTCACTTCAGAAAATTTAAGGAAGAATTTGATTTTTAGTGGACTCTACATCACCCTGTGGTGGTATTCTAATTATACTGAAATGTGATTTTGATTTTATGTTAATAAATAAAGTTGCCTGGGGGTCAGAGCTATTAGAGCCATAGCAAGAGTGTGGCAGTGGTGGCGCATGCCTTTAATTCCAGCACTTGGTAGAAGAGCTAGGTAGATCTCTGTGTGTTCAGGGATACAGCCAGCATTGGAGACATACACCTTTAAGACCTGGGGGGCTGTACATACAGACAGTGACGAGGCAGTCACGTGTTTGGGTTTACAACCAATGAGAAGGCAGAACAAAAGACTATGAAAAGACATACTCACAGGAAATAGGTCTCTTTCGGAGAGCTAGGACCACCGCAGGAGGAAGGGTGAGATTTTAGCTCTGAGCTCTGACCTCTTGGCTTTCTCTTTTACATTGGTTCTGTGTTTCTTATTTAATAAGACGGTTGGTTGCATCGACATTACTCAGTTACAACTGGAGTGAAACAGCTCTATGTGCAGATTTTAGCCTGGTAGTCATCTATCTAAGCTGAAGAACTGTGGTACCCACAAAGAGGTGTCCACCGGGCACAACTTATGAAAAGATCCAGCATTTAAATGTAGATGGAGGAAACTGCATCAAGGCATGGAATCAGGTATGAAGAGGATTTCAAACAATGTACACAAAGTCATTGAAAAAAAAAAAGCATGGACAGAAGTCAGGAATCACCCACAGCCTCAGAACTTCTTGATCTCCTTTAATGGTCCCTCTTAGCAGCTGGACAGACTGAAATAAGGGAGTGACAGTGTTCAAAACAACTTTTGGGAACTATAGTTATCAAATGTTTAAAATACAATTGTGTTACATAGGTCAGAAAGAAAAAAATAAAGAAAAGAAAAACAATCAGCTTTTGTGTTTCAAATTCCATAAAGACATTGATAGGCTCATGGGGGCCCTGCCCTTTCCTGAGAATCTAAAAGTAGTTATTGGTTGATGAGGGGAGGGGAGACATTTTCTTCAGTGGGGTGGCCACTTAAATATTGCCAATGCTCATGTAAACAAAACAAAACAATAAAGCAATCAAGAGAGTGGTACTAGGTAGGAAGAAGGTGACTAGTGGGTGGGAGAAAGGAACAGAAGAGGGTAAGGGGCATATGACTGACATGCATTATAGAAATGTCATAATGAAACCCATCTTATATATGAACGATATGTGTAAAATCATGGAGGAGCAGGGCTAAAATATTCATCAATAATGAAATAAATCAATTTAAAAACACCTGAGCGACACCTAGAAGCTGCAGTTACCATCTGGCTGTGCATGGTGGATTCAGCATGTCTGGTATGCAGGTATATATGGCTTTGAGTGTAGATTTAATATGTCCCAAGAATTTAATAAGAATTCACATATGACAATTTCAGTTTTTCTCTAAAGCCTTCAAGTGATTAAAGGTGAAAATGCTGAGCAAAAGTCTGCAAAGCTGCCTGGAGCCAAGATGAGCACAAAGAATATTTAAGAGAGGGAAACCTTTAGAAGTCCTCTTCTCTTGGCACTCACCCTTAATCACTGGCTAAGGGTGGTCAGGAATGTTGGCGATCATTTGGACCAATGGAGAGATGGAAGTCTGGGAAGATTTAGAGACAATCCCTTGTGTTTACTACTAAAACCCAACTTAGCATCAATTTGGGAAAGCCAATGCTGCTGTCACAACCATCTGTGGCTACTGTGCTGTGTGTATTGACTTCTTATTTCTATTGCTGCTTTTGGAGCTTGAAAAATATGTTATTTCAACAAAATTCTTTGTATCTGTTATGAATATGGCCACTGAATGAATATAAAATTTTATGCCTCTTTAATAGACTTTGACTAATGAGATCTTGTGGACCAAATCTAGCCAACCACTTCTTTCTATGATTTGTTAGCAAAGAATGATTTTGTGATTTTTAAGTGGTTGAAAAAATCAAAAGAAAACTATTTTTAGGCAGATGAGTCTAATATGGAAGTTCAAACTTCAGTGTCCATATAAAGTTTTATTGAGACATAATTATTTCTCTTTGTTTACATGATCTCTATGGCTTCTTTTAAGCTATGGCCACAGAGCTCAGCCATTAGAACAGGGATCATTTGGTTGTAGAAACAAAGCATTTACTTTCTAGCCTTGTATAAGAAATGCTGGACAAGGTGGCTATCTACTTATCATCCCGTGGACAGAAGTCATGTGTGCATCTGAGTGCTCCAAAGTGAGGTAAACCGTGCTTGGAGTAACTTAAGCTCAAATTTTACTTGACCTAATGAAAGAATTTAGGGTAATAAAATAGATTTTAATTTTACAGATTGAATCTGCAGCTGATTGTATATTCCCTACCATCTTCAGTGTTGGAGAAAGCAGATAAATTTACAGACCTGGAGTCATTAAGTTGTAGGCAGAGCCCTGATTAAATGAACCATTAAAAACTAGAATAAAGGTTTTGTTGCTTCAAATGGCTTCTAAAATTTGCTAAATGTAGGTATCAAATCATTGGGATGGTATAGCTACAGACCAGTTACTACATATTAGGTAATTGCCCCCTTTATTTTAGAACTGCTTTGGAAATGAAGGGTAAGAATTCAGACAATGGCACTGAATCCCAAATTATGCTCTCCAGACATTCTGTTTCCATTATGCAATTTTAATCTTACTTAACCCACTGTCATTAGGAATACATGGAAAACAATTTAATTTTGACAGTCTTACTCTAATACACAAAATAAAATATGCCATGTCTGATTTTGAGTGTGTGTGATACACCTAGGTATCTGGTGCTGAAGTGATGAGGAAATTATGGGTATTCACCTTGCTTTCTTTCTATTCTGTTTGATGGTAGTGTATGCTCAAAGCATGGAACTCATCTTTGCGTGGTGAGCTCGCTGCTGTATGTAATCATGTGTAGCTGAACTTCTTGGTTGTCTTATATGAGTCAGGTCTGAGTATCAGAAAATCCTCCATCTGTAGACTTAAGCAACCACAGTTCTAAAGTATTTGGGAGATTTTGCACTGTACTCAACATGCACAGACCTCTTTTCTTGTTGTTATGCCCTAAAAAGTGCAGCATGCCATCAATTTGCACAGCATTTCCATTATATTAAAATTATATGCAAGATATAATTTAAGAATCAAAGTTGAAGGCAAATAATGGGCCATTTAACACAAAGCCTTGGAGCTTCTGGACTTGGTATTTACAGGAGTCCTAGGGCCAAATCTCCTTTGGGTACCAAGAGTTCACACTATTTCCTTGAAGATTGTTATGTCTGCTGCCAATCCTTATTCCAGGAGGAAACTGTAGTGGAGATGTGATTGAAATTATTTAGCTTTAAAAAAAAAAGTGCTTACGGGCTTTTGCATTTACTCTAGAGCTTGCATGAGTTGGTAGAGAACCCTGCATTACTTAAAGGGCCCTGTTTGTAAGTTCCCAGGTGACTCCAAAGAAGGTGATGCTCTGCCTCTGGGCTCTCCTACTGTGAGCAGGCGCTGGCGTCCCTTCTGAGGGCTAGGCTTTGCCCCATTTGCTTCTGTGTAGGTTTTTTGTTTCTGAGTCTGAAGTTGGCCAGCTAGGGATAGGGGAAAGAGAGGCACCTTACGTGGTGGCTGGAGGCAGTGCAGCCACAGAGCTGTGTGTGAGACATCACAGAGTGTGATGGGATTGTTCAAACAGTAAAAACCAAGGGTATCCAAACTGGTTGGGACTAGTACAACTTGTCAAGTCCTCCATTAACTGTGCTATGCTTCAGTATGGTACCTTACTGTTAGTCTTCCAGAACTGCATGTCCCCATATTGCATCTCATGCTATGACACCCCCTCAACTCAGGATAGAAAAGTGTAGTAAACCCTATTCCAGGAAAACCCCACCCCTTTCCTGGAATACCTCACCTTATTTCATGAATGATCCTCCCCTCTATAAACGTTTGTCTGTAAAACTGAGTGGCCCAAAATACTTGGTGTTGTTACATTCTTCTGAGAAGCCCTCACTTCCTTTTGGGGGCTAACGTTTGCTCTGTAAGAGAACTTCTTCCTAATTCTAATTCTTTGCTTCCTGTCCGGCCCCCCCCCCGCCCCACTAATTATTTCTCTGATCATGACAAGAAGTAGGAAGCACTAGATAGAAGTGACAGTTTGGTGTCTGAGACCTTCCTAGTCTTCATCAAACACAGCAACTTTGCTGTTGGAAATGCCCATGGGTACAGTGATAGAATCCCAAACACAGGGAAATTGTTAAGTGCCTTACAGAGAAAGTATGCACGTTAGATTTTGTGTAAATATGATTTCAGACATGCACGGCAGGCTGTGAGTTCGGTGGAAATTGATCTTTAATGTGTATTAAACAGAACATCCTTAAATAGAAACACACATGGAACAGGTTTATGTGTTGATGAGTTGATGAACGTTTTTCAACCAGAGGCTCACAACAATGCTATGGTAGTCATGGAGACTTTTCAGAAAGTGTACCATGATGAATGATGAAAACCACTGAACTCATTTCTTTTTACTTTCTTATTCCCATGGTGACAGTAGCAATCTGGTATCAATTCAAAGCTGATGGAATTGTATGTGTATTTATGCACATATATGCATGTCTCTGAGTGTATTTGAGCTGTGGCTTGCTGGTATCAATCTGTAGTACTGATTCCTCTTTGGAGAAAATTCTCTCTCTCTCTCTCTCTCTCTCTCTCTCTGTATACACAAAGCCACAAAGCCGTTTTCCCCATTTTAAAACCAAAAGTCTTCTTAGGTGATGGCTACCTATGACATTTCTACGGAATCGTGTTTGTATTTCATATCTTTGATCTAGGACAGAATCCTATTTTATCTTTTACATTCTTTAGAACAGAACTTTACAAGAATCCTACATAAGGTTTGCTCATTTCTGGTGTTGTGGAAGGGATCATGAGGATGGTCCTGAGAAAAGAGACATTAATCATATCATCAGAATCTCAGTTATTTTTGTTGCTGTTTTTGTTGTAGTTATCTATGATTCACTCAATATACTAAGCTATCCTTGAGGATACTACCTCCATCTCTCTAGGAGCTGTAGCTATTGGACTACTTAATCGTATTTGTTGTTTCAAGCAGGTAGATGTTAGTGAGCTCTTCTCATGATTGCATGGACTTGTTATTGTACTTTCCATTTGTAACAGAGTGACAAAGTCTCTGAGATTTTCTGGGACATACAACCTCCAGACATTCAGTTAAGTATGCTCAGCTACCTAGGCACAGTTTCTTCAACCCACAGATGCTTCACCAGCACTTTATCTGCCACTGAACTACCAATTTTTCTGCTGCACATTCTTATTCCCAGAAGGTTATCTGCCCATGGAATTGAGCACCTGCTCTGCCACAGGTGGGTGTTTGGATTGACCTTTCAAATAGAACTGCTTCTGTCAGAACTTTCAGTACAGAGAATAAAGCACAATGCCATGTTCCCAGTGTGACATGGTGTCACCATGTGACTCCAAGTGAACAAGTGAGAGGCAATGCCTTTAAAATGAATCCACCCAGCCAGCAACCTCCTCAGCACTGGGAAAAGACCAAACTGCCTCAGCTGGTTCCTGAGCTACTCTTTATAGAAAATAGAAGCCAGAGGAGATAAAAAAAATGAGGAAGGAGGATGCTGCGGACTAATAAAGGAGAAAAGACTCTTGGATGCTTTGGCAATTGTTTCATGCCTTTTAAACCAAAGAACCCACCCATAAATGTGGGGTATTTTGTCATTTCAGAATTATTATTGTAAACCAAGATTTCCATGTTGATCTAGCAACAAAATTAACTCAAATAATCAATTTATATCCTAATTAACAGAAAATTATGTGAGCTAAGTGACATCCGGGTTGTTGCACTAATGAATATCTTTTCTTGGGTAAACAATTGATTTTCTTTGTATTGGTTCACTCGTCTAGCATAGATAACCCCTAGTCCATTCTAGTTCTTTCATTTTATGATTCTGTGATTCTTTTTTTTCCTCCAGGAACAATGAACAACATATTCTCCTTACTGAAAGTCATCTTTAAATTACTGCCTTAACTGTGGGATGAGACTGGTTTTTAATCTCTCATTTGAATCTCTGTGCTGAATTGCAGAAAGTAGGTGTTTGAAAGCATACATTTTCGTATTGATTTCCTTCCTGTTTTTTTTCCTTCTGCTGTTAGCCTTCCTCTCAATAGGTGGTGCTCTTTTCTCAGAGACATATTCCTCACCCAAAGATCAGAGGAATCGGTCTTATTTTAAACAATCATTAATTAAGGAAATCAGACAAGCAATTTGCAGTACCTTGGGAACAAAGGGATAATGAGGGAAATGATCTTTCAATGACCTGAGCACTCTGTTGAAGCCTGTGACATGTGTGCTGGATAGGTAAAGCAAATATTGTAACTAAACATGAAAGTGCCAAGCTCATGATGCCACATAACCTTACTGGGAAGAAGGACTTAAATCAGGAGCCATTTTAAAGTGCTGGGATAGCCATCTACTTTAACAAAAGTGGGTAGGTAAGTATTCCACACTAACAGGCAGAATCTGAACATGTAACTCAATACCAACACAGTAACTCAGCACAACACACTGAACAATACCTTGCTCAGTCTTTGCCAAATTCATCTATTACACCCCCAAACAACAGGAAGTAGACCTCAAACTCTTTGGAAGTAAAACAGAGACACTTTCCTCTCCAGACCATCCTGAACAGCTCCCCGTAATACATAACGTTGTTGCTTTTATCATCCCTAATTGACTTCCACATTTGCAAGCACTGAAAAATTGTTATGCCCTGTAGATGCCCTGAGATACCCAGCAATTCCAGATGTCACTCAGGACTCCCTGAGCAGATCTGCAGGAAGAAAGTGCAAAGTGGGCTTAAACATCACAGCAGCATGCTTGCCACATCCAAGCCACCCTGCCCTGCAGAGATCAGGAAAGCTCCCTCCACCTGGTGTAGCCTCAGGATGGAAGAAGAATAAGAGAAAAACTCTCCAAACACAGGAGAATGGGTGGGGGCTGTGGTCCAATCTAAACCAGCAGGGCTGAGAAAGTTAGCAGAGTTTATCTCTTTAACCTACTAAGAAGCCTCTGCCCTTCAATTAGGGAAAGCTAACTAGATTTTTTTTTTTTTTTTACCTCTCACTCTTCACAACTCACTGTTCTTGTAGCTCATGCAGAGGGATGATTGGGACTCTTAGCTTAGAATAAGAAAGCGATCTAAGATGAAGCCCTTTCCCCCGCCCCCCCAACCCATATCTTAAAATCTTTGCCCAAAGAAACTTCTTGGTTTTGGAATGTTGAACACTGCTTTATCAAGGGAAGGGGGGGCGGGGAATCCAGTAAAGTAAAATTTCACACACAAACAGCAAGTGCTCTATCCAAGTCACCCCATCTTTGTACCCTGTTTCCATCCCCTCTGTCCCTCACAGACTTTGTCTCCTTCCCCGCTGTGGAGCTCTGGCGGCGCTCAGGGCATTCCTTACCTGACGATCACATACATGACCAGGAAGTTTCCGAAGAGGCCCACTACGCACACGATAGAGTAGAGGGCCATGATGGTTATGGCTGTGACCATGGAAGGACTGCCGGCCGAAGGGCACAGGCTGTCGCTCCCGCCAAGCCCGGTGCGGTTCAGACCGCATGGGTCGGACTGGTTGCCCTCTACATGGGACAAGTTGAGCCAGGAGGCAGGTGCTGGGGAGCAACTCGGAGCCAAGAGGTCGGAACAGTCGCTGGTGTTCCCCGGGTCGGTGCGGCTGTCCATGGTGCTGAAGGCCTGCCGTGGACTCGATATGGACAGTAACTGAGAGCACCAAGACTTTTTGGGTTTCACGATCCCCAGCCTCTTCCTCTCCCAGCTGCCTCAGCCCCGTCCGTTTCTTACACAGACCTGCCCTGGCGGAACCAGAGAAGAGCGTCAGCCAGAAGGGAACGCCTGAGCGTCTGATATTCTCCTCTGCTTGGAGCCCCCTCCCACCTTAGAAGTACACGGAGCCGCATCCCTAGCATCCCAAAGCACTGCTCCCTGGGTGGAAGGGAGGGAGCCTGTGAGGGATCCAGGGGCTGGAGAGGAGGGAGGAGAGAGAAGGCGTGGATTTTGCGCAAAGCAACTCTGAGAGTCAGTCTCCCCTGTCTCCATGCACTTCCGAGCAAACAAAACGAGTGTAAAGCGGGGTGCGGTGGGGGACAGAAACAGGGGCGTCGCAGAGAAGGGTGGGAAGAGAGGCAGTTAAGTTTCTTTGCAACAAGGGTGCATAAGGTAGGGGGTTTGCATGCCTGTTTTTTTCCCCAGCGCTGTTTTTCTTTTTCTAATCAGCCAGGGAAGTCATTGATCTGTTATATTCTCAATGACCCTTAAACCCCAACACTTTCCCACTCAAACGCCCAAAGCAATCAATGATTTGGCACTGAAGACCCACGATTTTTCTTCTTTCCCAAGATTCCCATCTCTGAAGCAAAAATATAACTCCAGTTTCTCAAATTTTCAGCCCTACACATCTATTTTGAAGCAACAAGGGTCTTTCTCTGAAAAAGAAAAATTTTGTGAGGGAAGCCTATTACTTGTGCCCCCATTCCCTCAATTTACCTTGTCTTGGGTGGTCTCTTTGCATCTGAATTTGTCCCAGGGAAGGGGAAGCACAGACATGAGGGAGGAGGGGCGAAACCCAGTAAAGTCCACTAATGACCACACTGCCTCTCCTAGCTCCTCTCATGGACCTGCTTAGAAAGATTTCTCCTTTAGCTTTTACCTTCCTTGGGCGGGGGTGGGGGGCGGGGGGGCGGGGGTGAGTCACAAGCTTCTGAGGAGCAGGTGACTGAAATAAGAAGAAATTGAACTACTCTATTCTTTCTATGGTAGAGATTCCTAAAAAGACCCACGTGGCTCCTTTTGAGTGTGAAACAGCCCAAACAAGACCCTTGAAGAACAAGGATGCGTTAAAAATTTGATCTCATGTCTAAGTTCACAAGTGCTTCTGAAGGAATACAAGTTTAAATTCAACAGTAGTGTGTTTTCTTCTTCTTTTCATCCCTGTGCATGCACATGCTTGTGCATACCCATAGTTTTTAACTGTAAATATTGAAATTAAATGGACTTGATTGGTTGTGGGAAGTTTAACTGTATTCTCATAGACTGTGGAAAGCAAGCTTAGAAGGAACACGTAATTCCAATTTTACTTTTAGACATTCATCTTGAAAACAGATAACTCACAGCTAAACTATTAATCATAGACTTTGGGCCAATGTTCAGTATTATTTTTACCCTTTTCCATTAAAGGGTGTAATTTCAGCACTAATGTAGATAAGATTTCCCAGTGACTGCTAAAATACCTTTAAATGCATTATTCTAGGAATAAACGTGTCAGTTCACATGATAGAGCTGAAATCTGCGTGCTCACTCACTCATCGGTCTTCTGAGGATGCCCAGAACCATCCTCACGCCCTTCATGTGAAGATAAGTCAGCACACGGTGCTTCCTGCTGCCTTTGCTGTCCGATTGTTTGGTGATAGAGCCCTGTCATCTCTAGCAGTGTGAGTCTGAATAGGTTACTTTACCTTATTGAGTCATATTCAATGATACGTTCTCGTCTGAGATCAATATTTCCCTTCTATTTCTGTTTCTCATGCTTCACAGAGAGTAATGATCATCCTTCGATTACTCCAAATGAAATATTTTCTGAACACCATTTCATGTCTTCATCAATCTGTCTGTCTGTCTGTCTGTCTCTCTTTCTCTCTCTATTTTTCAATCCATTTCCTGTATGTCCCATTCATTTAATATATACTTTGAGAAAATGCAGACAAAAAAAAACTTATCTGCCAAATACAAGTGTTAAATTATTCCTGAAAGGTCTATTGAAAAGTTATATAGATATAATAGTTTCATGTCACTCAATAGACTATGAAAAGACCCCAAGTTCAACTTCTGTTATTTCTTAGCTTTCTCCGTAATTGCTCATTTCCTTCCAGAGTGATCTGAAGGTCTTCATGGAAGAAGCTTAAATCTTCCATAAACAGAGGCAGACTATTCAAAAATGACTCAGCAAACTGAAATCCTAAATATTTTATACAGCCTGGATTACCCATGAGACCTTTAATTTCCTAGAGCCATAGTATGTTGTCTGTGGGAATGTCTGATTTTTCACTGATGTTTCTTGTTGAACCTTGGTTTTCCATTTGAATCAAGAATAATTTATTACCTACTGGTCTAGATTTAATTCAATATAATAAAATTCACATAAGGAAACACTTTTCATGAAATTTTTTGCTTTAAAGAAATGCATTTAGTCACCATATGGATGGATCCTGAATTGAGCTAAAAGTTGCTCGATTTCAGTGTCTATTGGCTTTAGGTATTCATATGATGGCCATCAATGCACACCCATTTAGCAGTTTAGTCATGGTTGTTTTTGAGAGTGGCTGCTGATGGAACACCTGATTAACAGCCATTAATGAGAGCCAGAGTCATAAATACCATGTATGGACTAATAACAGTGGTCAGAAGCTCAGAAAAGGAAGGCCTTATAGGACTTCATCAGGAGAGCATGCTATGTGTTTTGTAGCTTATCCTACTAATAAATGTGCACAGCTAATAAGAAGGCAGTTGAGTTCTGATACAATATTATTTTTAGATTACTGGAATACTGCACGACCCTTCAATAAAATGGAGTAAGATTCCTTGGTTTAGAGTTTAAAAAATAAAAAGCTAAATTAAAAATAAAAACTCTTCACCAATTTCTATGTGCTAAACCTAAGAGGATATCTGAAGTTGAGCCAGTAAAATCCCTGAACTTTAAATATTAAAAGTAGCCCCAAACCCAGACTCTACTGTCTGTTTTCTTGAGACTTACATTCTTTGCTGTTAATTGGTTCCTCTTATGTAAGATAAAAGAGTGAGAATCAGCTACAGAGCAGTTTTCTAAGATTACATGTATTTAAAAGAGCATGCCCTTTGTCTTCAAGTTCAGTGTCAAGAAGAATTCTTGGAGATATTACAGGATATTTAATGGCACAAACTTATCCCTAAGAGGTTTTATCTTTCTAAGGGCCTGAATGTTCTAATAACAGTGTAACTTTCAGCCTTTCAAATAATTATTATGAATAACTAGCTTAAGTCATTAATTCATAGGACTGCATACCTTTCTTCAAGTATAGAAGCTCAGTTTTTAAAAAATTTGGGTTTCATTTTTCAATTTCTGCCTATAAAGGTTTATAGTCTCTTATCATTTTATTGTTGAATAGTACTTACTCTTTATCAGTCTCACTTCAGAACTATTGAGTACTCAAAATACTTCTGTTTATGCAGGTGTTATGGCATGAATGTAAAATATACCAAACTGTCTCACATGTTAGAGCCCTTGGTCTTTGACTGTTGATGTTGTAGACCCTGGAGCAGGTGGAACTTTGCTGAAGAAAATGGATCATTGGGGGGTGGTCCCTGGATTTATAGCCCAGCCCAACTTCTTGTCCACATACTGCTCTTTCATTGCAGTTACAACATGACCAACCACCTCACTCCTAATTACCATGCCTTCCCTGTCAGGTAGAACTGTATCCCCTTACACTGTAAGCCCAAATAAACCCCTCCTTTTAAAATTTGTGTCTCACCAGGTAATTGGTTGCAATAGTGAGAAAAGTACTTAATACAGTAGGTTGTGTTTATCATCATTCATCACATTAGATGTTTAAACTGAGAAATTTAGAAAACCACACTTCTTTATCAATTTAGTAAAACTAACAATACAAACATCACACAGAAAAATAAGTAATTTTATTTATTTTAAGGACTATCTTCCCCAATTTTCCTCTAGGAACAGGAAAAAAATAGTAGGAAGAATGATGCTATGCCCGGGCCATTCCTTTAACTGTATGGTTTAGAAGTAGGTAGTTAGGTTCTCATGCCTGATTCAGTCTCAATCAGGTGCATCATGGGTGGTTGAAGTATATAAAGACAACAAGAATGCTCGAATTTCCTCAGATAGGTGATTGGAAAGAGGAGAAAATTTTAGCAGTCTTTATAAATAATTGTGGCTATTTTCTTTTGGTACTAAACTCAGTTAGTACCATGTCTTCATTTCTTAATGGGAAGTTGGGTTACTGGAATTGAAGCCACACCAATGATTCTTAGCTCCTGTGGTACTTGCAGATTCTTCAGCTGGTCTCCTATTTTGAGTGAATAATCTACTTAATCATGACTTTGTAATATTGCCCAAAGGTCATTTAGGACTATTAGTTCATGGCATCCTATCACTTTCCAAATGTCAAAGGACACCATTCTACTAACAGCGATCCACACCATGTAGGAGAAATTCTCAATATTGTGATGCTGTTGAGCTCTTTTTATTTTTTTTTGAATATTTCCAGTTTTGTTGGGAAGCCAGAACTTCCTCATTGGTAATTAATGCTTTCAGTCCTATCAGAAGTGATAGACTCACCTTCTTCATTTTAAATAAAATATCAGCCAGACATATGGTTCTGAATATAGACAGCTGTCTTTCAATCATTCTTCAAATAAAAGTAGTGTACCATGGAAAAAGTACATGGTTTCCATTAGAGCTGTGACAACCTTCCAAGGGCTTTTCCTTGTGAATGGCTACCCTCTGTGGCTTGTGGTGGCCGAAGTGTTCTGTGTGTACTTCCTATTTCCTCACACAGCATGTCAGGCGTCATGATCTCTGTGTGTTTGTGTGTGTGTAATGTATATACGTGTAGTCTAGGCACACATGATGTACATGCAAGTGAGTATGCAGAGGCCAGAGGAGGTTGTTGGGTGTCCTCTTCTATTGCTCGATGCCTTCCTCTCTTTAGCTGAATCTGGAGCTATGCTGGAGGTCAGAGTCCCGGCAATCCTGCTATATCTGAGCTGCACAGTGCTGGGGTCACAGTACTCCAATGGCCACACCCAGATTTTTATGTGAGTTCTAAGGATTTGCACTCAGGTCATCGCACTTACACAAGTCCTTCCCCTTGCTGAGCCACCTCCTCAGCCTGCAATGGTTGAAATTTTATAAACTTAACTTTTGTTCATGCATTGATGCCATTTTCTCTTGCAGTTGTTGGTGCAAAAGGGATAAGATTCTCCCCAACAGTGTAACCTATTGTCGTTGCTCTTGGTTGCCCGCCAGGACTTGATGATAAGACCCCCTTTGCTGAAGATACCACACATTTTGGTCACAGGGCTTGGAAAACTGAAGTGGATACTGTTCTGGAAGCTTCCTTTCTGCTGGCCAGCTTTCCCAGTACCAGAAGATGCTCTTCAGGTCACTATGGGGAGAAGAGTGGTCATCAGTCTTTCCCAGCTGTGACTCCTGCCAGCTACAATAATGACCAGCCTGTCAAGATATATAGCATGAGTGTCATAGAGGTAAAAAAGCACTTTCTGATTAGATTTAAGGCCCCATCCGCAGGAAGAAACTCATCCCTTGTCTTGTAAATCTGGCCAAGAACTCGGTTGTAGAGCCCACAGAATCCATGGGTAAACCTACTATTGTTAGTTTGTTAATAGACATAGTATCAAACTGCTTTCTTGATATGAATCTCTATACAGGATAACGTTCAGACCTCAACAGAGAAGCATCTCTGTGCAGTGGGGGGTGGTTAATACAGAGGCTCACAACTTGTCAAAGTGCAGAGATGTATCTGTCTGGGGTGGGGCTTGTTTTCTTTTTATTGCACCGTGAATGTGAGGAAGACAGCGGTGAGTAGCAGGACAGAGTGGATTCACAGTGCTGGCAGCTTTATCAACCATGCTTTCCATATTATCTCCAACTTAATCTAATAAAAGCCACATGACTTTATAGAATTGTTAAAATAAATTTTTACCTTGTTGATTTCATGACTCTTAGAGACCTCCAGGGTCCATAAACCACATCTTCATGCTTATTAATTTACACCATCATAAAAATGTTCTGGCTTCTCTGTTTTTGTTTCCTGTTAATCCACAGAGCAGAGATGCATGGATGCCCCTGCTTAGCAGCACCCAGGTCTCTTTCCCTGAGCACTGGCTCCTGTACCCCACAGCCTTCAATGACTTCCCTCCACTTACACTAAAATCTTATTAACCTTCATATTTATTTTTGTTTGTTTGTACTTTTGAGACAGGGTTTTTTTCTGTGCAACAGTACTGGCTGTCCTGGAACTCACTCTATAGACTAGGCTGGCCTTGAACTCATAGAGTTCAGCCTGCCTCTGTCTGAGGGCTGGGATTAAAGGTGTGCATCACCATTGCCTGGCTTTAACTTGCATTCTTGTCTCCATTTCTCAGGGCTTCCCTCTTGGCTGTTCTTCCTCCCTGCCTCTCCACTCTCTCTGAAACTTCACACTCCACAGATCACAAGGAAATCAATAGGGATGGCATTTCTTCTAGCATTCAACTCTGCTTTCAAAGCATCATGCAAGCTCCTATGCACAGAAGACCTTATAACTTTACCTTGGATACCACAAGGCTGCCCTGTTTTTGAAAACTGGCTATTTACTTTGGTTTCTGTTTCTAAGCCAAGTCCTGCCTACTGTCTCTCTGTTTTCTCACAACCCTATTTATCTTCCATACTTTAATACCAGAACCTTTTGTTTCAGAGGCTATCAGGGACTTTAATAAGGCTAAACTTAACTGGCATTTCAATCTTTATCTCCCTTCTTGTTCTTCCTCTCTCCCTCTCCCCTCTCTCTCTCCTTCTCCCCCTCTCTCTCCTTCTCCCCCAAATCATTTATTATACTTCTAATTTTCCAGTTTTGTTTCTGTTTATCCTACGGTTTATTTTTTCCTTTGCTTGTATCTCACACAGGGTGTTTTCGGCGTTTTCCCCACTCATCTTCTCAGCATGCCCTTCATAGCGATCTCAAATCATGCTCATCTGTATTTTTGTGTATGTGGTGATGAAGCCAATCTATATCCCCAGCTCCGTCTTTTATCACAGAGAATAAGATTCCTATGTGAATCAGTTTGGTGAACATGTTCACTGGAGATACAGTGTGTCAACTATTCTCATCTTCCTGGAGCAGCATCATTCTCTTAATGGAACCACCATCCTTGTATCATCCCTCTATCCTCGGTACCTGGCAGTAGGTAAGGGCATTAACTCTTAGTTTCTGTTCATGGTAAAATTACATTTGAAATGAGGATAAGGGGCATGGCCATCCCCAACTTACGTACTTCACTGATGGTCTGTTGTTCGAAACATTCATAGATTTTACTTCCTAATAGTGTCTACCCCGTAGACCTTTGACATAGGTATTAAATGGGTTTGGATTAATAAAGTGCTAGTGAGAATTTCCAGCATATTTAAGCATGATGTAAATATTTACTAAGCAACATCATAGGCCATTTCCACTCCCTTCTCATCCCAATATTTAGTTACCAGGATCATTAACTTAGATCTTATACATGTACTCTTGGTGCTGGTTTCACTTCCCTAGTTTGACCTTTCCTGACGCCGATCCATCTTCCACCCCACACACTCACCCTATACAATGTCACTCAAATGAGACTTAGGAAACAGATGGGTGACAGTGTCACTGCTGACCCTGCTCCTTGGGTGGCTGTAACTTGCGGGGCAGAGCTGACATCCTGACATCTTCAGGACCGCCCCCAGGGCTGCACCTCTGCCACTCACTGTGCCTTACTCCTTTGAGTGCTGTCATAGTTAGCTTTCCAGTGCTGTGATTAACAATACCGTGACTACGTGCAACCTGGGGAGGCAAGAGTTCATCTCAGCTTACACACTCACTCCATCACCAAAGGAAGTCAGGGCAGGGACTCAAGACAGGAACCGAGAGGCAAGAACCGAAATAGAGGCTGTGGAGAAATGCTGCTTACTGCCTTGATCCTCATGGCTTGTTCAGCCTGCTTTCTTTATATAACACAGGGCCACCTGCTAAGGGGTGGCATTGCCCACAGAAGACTGGGCCCTCCCACATCAATCTACCAAGAAAATGCCTGAGAGATTTGTCTACAGGCCAATTTTATGGAGACGGTTTTCTCAGTTGAGAGTTCCTCCTCCTCCTAAATGACTCCAGCTTGTGTCAAGTTGACAAAACACCAGCCAGGACAAATGTGAGCATCTAGGAGTTGGCACACGTGAATACGGAGGTGCAAACATACAGTGGGTGACTAATGTATGCTGTGCTCCCTCATTCCTTGGTGTTTTGCTCGTTTTCTTTGCTGTTACATGGTAGATATTTAAGAATCAGCTGTTGGCCGTGGAGTACCATTTCTGCTGACAGTGTGGGCTAGCATGGGGGCGATGTAGCAAATCCTCAGTCATCTCTCAGCTGCCACAGGAAGGGAAGCAGTCTCAATGGGTGATCAAAAGCACTGTAGACACATGAGGAAGAGAATGTCAGAGCTTAATGCTCTTGTGCCATTTTTCCTTTTATAATAAAATTGGAAATTGCCCAGCTGTCAAAAATTTTTGTCAACATTAACAGACTATTTGAAATATTATTTAAAGAAACACAAATTCCTTCTTAGAACTTTCGATAGGATTAAAGTGTCAAAGAAGTTTTTTTTACCATTTTTTTCTTGTTGTTTGTGATGCAAAGGTAAAACAAACTTGATGATCTTAGAATTAATGGACAATTTCTCTGTGGCTGAGATACCTGCTTCTTACTGTGGGGGAGGGGGTCACATATTGTAGCTTCATCTGTAGCCGTCTGCAAGTAGAGGGCTATTCCAAGAAAACTTTGCCTTACTGGCTGTCTAGAACCCTTTCTTCTAGGAATCATGAAAGTAATAGATATGTTTTAATGCTATATTTTCATTCTGGATCATTCTTAGCTTTATAAAATGTTTCTTCTTCAGTGAAGACATTACACAACCAAACCTCTCTCACCAACTCCCTAAGTTCTGTAGAGTAGAGTATATCTGGGAGTAGAATCTCCATGAACTGTTTCTGCTTGTTTGTTTTGTTTTGTTAAAAATGAATTTGTTGGGGGGGAGGGGATACTGACATATATTTGGCTAATATTATGTGTTCTCGCCTTTAAGAGCATATAGTTACACATTGTCCTCCTTTCCAGGCAAATGCTAAGACTTTGGATTGAAGGAACCCGACCAAGCTTGTCCTAGGTAATACTACTAGAATATCCACAATTTAAATTCTTGGAAAGACAGACATGGGTCTTTTTAGAATCTTTTGTATAGTTCCCCGCCCCCCCCCCCCCGAACTTAACAAAAATGTTCTAAAACCCCATGTCTCCAGACAGCTTGCCTTTTCTTTATTACAACTTAAGTACCTTAAAAGCAAAGACTAAGCTTTATAATTCTTTGCAAATGTGTTAAAATGTCTTTTTCTTGGATGAAATTTATACAGAGAGGAGAGTATCGGAAGTGGGTTAAGTATGAGCTAAATGCAATATATCAGACGTTTCCTAAACGGAGACCACAGACATTCTGGAACTATCCAATAGTGCTTTCAGCAGCTCTCAGGTGGAGATGTACCTACTTGTCACTGTTGACACGACATAAACTCAGCTACACCTGGTTAAATCTTCATTTGTTCTGACAGCAGCAAGTTGGTTTTCTGAAATTATAAGGAACTCATTCAGGCCAAGTTTGTATATTACTCTCAGATAATTTTTGTCTTGAAGATTAAAAAATATATACTCAGCTTTAAAGTGTGGGCATGGATCTGTTTCTAATTGGCATATCATTTTATAATGGCAATTTAAAGATTAGTTTTTGAAGAAGCAAATATTTCTAGAAATATACAATGGTACAAAATGATTGATTTGATAGACTACTTTCCTTTTGGCATCCAAATATTAGAATATGTAACTCATAAAAAAGAAAGATTCAATTTGTTGTATCAATATACATGCAATATGTTAGAAAACACCTTCTTACATGCAGTCAAATATTTTAAGGGGAAATCAATGCTTGTTCTCTTTCTCTCTGGCTCTCTTTCCTCTCTCCTCTCTCCTTTCTCTTCTCTTCTCTTCTCTTCTCTTCTTCTTCTTCTTCTTCTTCTTCTTCTTCTTCTTCTTCTTCTTCTTCTTCTTCTTCTTCTTCTTCTTCTTCCTTCTTCTTCTTTTCTTCTTCTTCTTCTTCTTCTTCTTCTTCTTCTTCTTCTTCTTCTTCTTCTTCTTCTTCTTCTTCTTCTTCTTCTTCTTCTTCTTCTTCTTCTTCTTCTTCTTCTTCTTCTTCTTCTTCTTCTTCTTCTTCTTCTTCTTCTTCTTCTTCTTCTTCTTCTCTCTCTCTCTCTCTCTCTCTCTCTCTCTCTCTCTCTCTCTCTCTCTCTCTCTCTCTCTCTCTCTCTCTCTCGAAAGATTTCCCCTATACCCCAGACTGTTCTTACACTCCCGATAGGCTCCTCCTCCATCTAACCTTCCTGACTCTGTGAATACAGGCATGGAACATCAAAAGGCTTTAGAGTCACTTTTAAACACGCAAATAGACATTTGAGCTCAGAAAAGCCCCAGAGGTCTCTGAATTACAGAGGATCCATCATCAGGACCACTGAAGATGACAATACTGGATACTGTCAGGGTGAGTTGATATCTAGTAAAGAAAAATTGTAAGAGAGAAATTTTGTGTTCAGAAAGAGAAAAATGGATGGGGGAAGAAGGGCTGAGCTGTTTGGGGAAACAGCCCCATCACAGATGTGTAAAATAGGCCTTATCTTTCCCGGAATACACAAACAGGAAGAGAAATGTGTCTTTTATCTAAACATAGAGCAGTTTAAGCAGCTGAGCCTTCGTTCCTGGACCTACAGTTTGGATGAGAAAATGACATTCTGCTGAAAGAGACTCTTCAGCGATCTCTCCTGGGTCAGCCTAGGTACGTCAGTGTATTTTTATTATTTACCAGAAGTGGAATCAGGTTTGGATTTCTACATTTTTAAGCAGAAAACAGGCAGAAGGAAGGATCGGGGTATAATATGAAAGGAGAAAGGACTTGGAATATGGGAATTTTTTCTTCATAGAAAAAAATCTCAATATTTATACTTGTGTGTCAGTACTGAAATGTCATACAAAAATCAGAAGACTCAGTGACTCTTTTGTCAGGCGAAATGTCAAGAACAAGTTTGTTATGTTACATTCTAGATGGATTGGTGCCTTTCACTGTGTTCGTGGGTAGAAGACGAGATGCACCAATTATAAAATAACACATCCTTTTCATATAAATGGTCTGATTTAGTAGGTTTTATTTAGTATATGTTACTTCATTACTATCTTTGTAATTCAAAAATTGAATTGTAAATAACCTGACACTCCGATTAATTCAACAAGTCACCTGTGGGGACTGCAGCAGGATGTGGACATGACTAAGACAGATGTGGGGAGTCATCATGATTTCTTCAGACTTCTTTTCTTTGTCCCTTCGGGCAACTTACACATGGGAATGGCATGTTTTCTTGGGACTAACTGTGTGCCAGACACCATACGTGCACTTATGTGGAGAAATGTGACTGGACTACCTGTCTACCAAGGTGAACACCTAGGAGCTATGAGAAGGTGTCCCAAAGGACTTCATAGCACGCTGCTTTAGCCACTGTCTACCACCACATAGGCACCCCCAGACTCAGTGTCATCAAAAGTCTAGACCAAATGCTATTTGTCCTGATACCTGGTTTATAGACTTGACCCAATGTGCTGTGAACACATTACTTCCCAGGGATGGGGGAAGTAGATAACCTTCGTATTTTCATTTATTTTAAATGCTTATTTAGCATCAACCATGTGCTAGATATTAGTACCAGATACTTGGTGGAAATAGTAAACAACAAAAAGTGCCCTGCTTTATTGTGGCTTCTCTTATAAAGATAGGAGAGAAGAGAAGAGGAGAGGAGAGGAGGAGGAGGAGAGGAGAAGGGAGGGGAGGGGAGGAGAGAAGAGAGAATATAATATCAGATAGTAAAAAGTGTAAAATACTAGCAAGGAAAATAAGTCAATTTTGTGTCAAAAACCAGACTGATAGCTGAGTAAGAAACCAAATTAGGTGACTTTCTGGTGTGCTTGTATTTGATGACGTAAATTAGATCAGGGCCATTAAAGGAATACATTTTTTATTTCTGGACATGATTATTAACTACTGGCATTTCGTGCTTATAAATATGTTTATTGTTTGCTTGTTTGGCTGGCAACCTGATTGTAGTGGGTAGCCATTCCAGCCTTGATCTGGAAGTTCCAACCTCCATTGAGGCTTCAGTAACTGTCACACCTACAAGGCAGGGCCAAGAGAGGACCCTGAAGACCAGAGATCTGGATGAGCTGGCTCTCTTAGTTCCTGGACCCTGGAAGCTGGAGGTAGACCATGCAGAATTCTCCAGAGAACACCGCCAGACTGCGCCACACCTTTCCCAGACTCTGCCACACCTTTCCCAGACTCTGTAAACTACCCATTCACTTGTAAGTTACCCCACAAAATAAACCTCCATTTTAACTACGTGGAGTGGCCTTAATAATTTCACCAATACCTGATTCCCAGTTCCAGGCTCCAACAGACTCAGTCTCTCTCTGTTCAGCACTAAACACTAGACATCATGAAAATGGTGCCCATGTATTGCGATTCACATATTCTGAAATTTCTTCGATGTATTGCTACCTCCAGGAAACAACTTAATGCTATACTACTGAACTTGAATTCCTGGATTTAAAAAACATTTTCAGTGGAAATTCTTCAACTGCAGTTTTAAAAGTTACAGAATTATGTTCCATCAACAGTTTAAATTATTGTCCAAATCAAGTCTAACCACAGGAAAGTACAATCTAAAGGTGGTCAGTGCCTCTCTACCCATGTCCTTTTCTTCTTGCACTTTCAATTAAAGGCGATTGTTTTGGAAAATCTGTTTTTGTTCTGTTTATTTCAAAAGTCCTAAACACACACACACACACACACACACACACACACACACACACACACACACACACACACACACAGTGTCCCTTTCACTCTTAGTTTTTTACACAGTACACAGTTTTAATCTTCTTTTCTCTCCTATGCTTTTTCCACATTCTCTGCTACCTAGATACTTGTGAGTGGATACGATAGTGTGTGAAGACACCACTGATTCTTCCCAATAGATGCAACCACCTGCTCTGTGTGGATGTGGATGTACTCTACTCTTTTCATGGAGTTTGAACTGTTCTCAGGATTTTGTTATTTCAGTCAACAGGCTAATGTGTAGCCCTGTGAGTCCTGTATGTTAGTCTTTCACGGGGATTCCTAGAGTTACTTCTGGGGTAAATTCTACACACACACACACACACACACACACACACACACACACACACACACACACACATTATAACTCTGGAAGAGATTTATCTGAGTGCTGACATTTCCTTAATTTGACAGTATGGTTTCAGCCTTTCAGAGGGTCTACCCATTCAGTAGGAAATGGTATTTTGGCGGAATTTTAATTGCTTTTGTATTTTCAGCAAAACTGCCTAGCTTTCCTAAGAAACTACTGGTCTTTAATTTTCTGCTCAATTTTCTGAGGTCAATATTCCACCACACTTTAAAATAGAGACGTCTTTTTATTTTTATTTTATGAACTCTTTATATTTTAAGGATATTACCACTTCAATGTTTTCTCAATTTGCCATACAAAATCATTTTATGTTATATGTTTATGCTCATCCTTTTCCACATCCTTACTTCCAAACACGATTATAGGAGGCATACTTTCCTACCTTTAAATTATATTTAGCTTTCCATTACTATAACATAATACTTGATGTTATTAGCAGTCCCAGTCGGAGGAAAGAGCACATTGTGGTGGGAGGGAATTGGACTCGCCTCACGTGTTTAAGACTGCTTGTCAACTCAGCAGGGTCTAGGTTCACGTGGAAGACAAACCTCTACCGGTGCTTGTTGGGGATTTTCTTGATTATGTTAATTGAGACGGGAAGACCCACCCTGAACCCATGGGGCACCATTCCCTGGTTTAGGTCCTGGACTGCACAAAAAAACAAAACAAAAAAACAAACAAACAAACAAACAAAAAAACTTGAGCTGAACACCAGAAATCACCACTTCTTGTTTCATGATGGCAGGTGTCATGTGACCAACTGCCTTATGCGTCTGTTGTCCAGATTTCCCCATCGTGATGGTCTGTGCCCAGGACTGTAAGTAAAAGAGATCTTTTCCTCCTCAAATTGCTGTGTTTGTTTTTCCAGACAGGGTTTTTCTCTGCGTAGTCCTGGCTGCCCTGGAACTCGCTCTGTAGACCAGGCTTGCCTTGAACTCAAAGGTCCGTCCGATTCTGCCCCTCCCCGCTCCAGTGCTGGCATTAAAGAGGGCTTCTCCAATGTCCATCTCAAGTTGCTTTTGTTGGGGTATTTTAACACAACAACAAGAAAAGAAACTAATACACTCACAGGGAGAAAGGGAGGGGAGGAGGGAGGGGGAGGGAGAGAGAAAGGGAGGAGCGGGGACAGAGACGGAACAGGCAACAGTTCCTAATCCTTGAGAGGATTCCCAATTACTTAGGTGTGCCCTGTAAAGTCCCACGTACAGAAGCCACCGTCTTCCAATAGTACCGCCTGGGTGACCATGCCTTTAACACATGGACATTTTGGGAACAATTACCACAAACAGCAGAGATGATAGAAGAAATAATTTTAATTAACTTTCAGTACTGCAGTATAGATTTCTTTTAGAATAATCTTGATACTTTGGGAAGTTACTCTTATATCTGGCGAAAGGGGCCCGTGTTGCTTTTCTGTTTTCCCCATTGGATTATCAAGTTATTGTTACATCACTTACTAAGAAACTTGAGCTATCACCCTTGAGATTTTCTATATTATGGTTATGAAATAAAATTGGTTTCTGAATTTCCCATTTTATTCCACTAATCCATCTAGTTTTTTGTTGTAAGTTCCACATTACTGTGAGACATTTTTCATATTTAATAACTGCTGAGACTACAAGGTATTTTCCCCACCCTTTTCAATATTTGTTTCCTCAAGTGAAAGTTAACTTTTCTAGTTTTCAAAAAGAATGCTTAAAGCGTTTCAGTGTTATCTCATTAAATTTGTAATTACCTCAGGGAAAGCTATCTATTTATAATATGGTTTTACTAAGTATCTGATATGTATTTCCATTCATTTAAGTTTAGTTAAGATTTTTTTTCTTAAAGTTTAGATGTTCTTATTGGAAATTAGTTCAGGTATTTACTGTTCTTAGTATATTAATTATTATATTTGCTAATTGCCAAGTTGACTTTCTTTTATGTTATATGTTATATTTAGTTATGTATATATACAAGGATGACATTGCTTTTTACGTTAACTTTACAAAATTTGTGACTTTATTAATTCCTTATTTATAGCATATTTTTAATGATTATACATATTTTAAAATTATATCGTATTTTTTATAATTTAAAACAATTTTTAAATTTAAATATATTTTGATCATATTCTCCTCCTCCTCCAGGCCCTTCCAGATCCCCTCCCCTTCCCTATCCACCCAACTTTAAGTTCTTTCTCAAAAATCAAAAACCTAATACCATTACAACCCCTCAAACCAAGAAAGCAAAATAATAGCACACCCCAAAAGAAACATAACAAAGTAAAAACCCTCCAAAGTTTAACTAAATAAAAGCACACACACACAAAACCCCCACAAAAAAACAACAAAAACAAAACAAACAAACTATGGAGTCCATTATATGTTGGTCAACTACTCCTGAACATAAGGTATGACAGATTTTTTTTTTTTTTTTTTTTTTTTTGCCATCAAACTTACGGCTTTTATTTTTTATTTATTTTTTTTCCTTTTTTAAAAATTTTATTTTAAAATACAATTCAGTTCTACATATCAGCCACGGATTCCCTTGTTTTCCCCACTCCTGCCCCTCTCCCTTTCTCCCCAGTCCACCCCCCATTCCCACCTCCTCCAGGGCAAAGCCTCCCCCGAGGACTGAGATCAACCTCATAGGAGGATACTAGATGTGGAACAAGGATGACTGGACTGCTACTTACATCACCAGGGAGGCTACCTGGAGAACAGGACCCCAAGAAAGACACGGGGATCGCCCAATGACAGAGAAATGGATGAGATCTACATGAACAGCCTGGACATGAGTGGGGGTAATGAAGGGCGAGGGTCGAGGGAAAGAGAGCCTGGGGGAGCAGGAGATCCCAACTGGATCAAGAACAGAGAGGGAGAACAAGGAATAGGAGACCACGGTAAATGAAGACCACATGAGAATAGGAAGAAGCAAAGTGCTAGAGAGGCCCACAGAAATCCACAAAGGTATGACAGATTTTTGTTTCTTTTTATTTGGGAGAATTTTAATTTCATTTGTGTGTGTGTGTGTGTGGTTGCATATATTAAGTTACTGCAAATAGATAATTACATCACGTTAAAATTCTAAATGCCAGACCATGCCTTAGAAACGCCTATAAACACAACTCGAAAGGACACAGTATGCAGTGGGCTTGGTGCTCACAGGTGTGGCAACAGCGTACAGTGGAGTCTCTGCTTAGTTAGACATTTTTTTTTTCAGTTCAGACTTAAGCAGATTATACACCTCCCTACCTTGAAAAGCCATTGGATTTATCATTAGGGGCAACAAATATAGTTTTTATATAGTGCATGTGTAATTGTGCATATACAGCTTTTTAGTTCCTCTCATTGATTCTAAGTTTGTATTTCTCTGCATGTCTTATTACCCTTCATTTTTTGTGGCATCCACAAACCTACCAGCATTTTGTTCATGGTGAAAAGCCCCTTAAATACCTAGTAGTTATGTTTCTCCCCAGGACCACTAAGTGACTTCTCAAAGTAAAATAGAAGTACTTTTAATAACTTAATACAAAGCACTATAAGATTTGCAACCCTTGGTGGGCGGTGGTGGCACACGCCTTTAATCCCAGCACTCGGGAGGCAGAGCCAGGCGGATCTCTGTGAGTTCGAGGCCAGCCTGGGCTACCAAGTGAGCTCCAGGAAAGGCGCAAAGCTACGCAGAGAAACCCTGTCTCGAAAAACCAAAAAAAAAAAAAAAAAGATTTGCAACCCCCCTCTTTCCCTGTCCAGAGAGGTCTGGGATCTCATTTTCTACTGTTTCCTCTCATTACCACCATATTGCCTCATGGGCTTTGCACTTGGAGTAATTATATCAGATATTTTACCTCCTTAGATATGGACCAGTTGGACCAAATTGCTCAACTGATCACCACTTTTTAAAGATATATCTTGACCCTAGTTCTTAGATGGTTCTTCAGGTCTCTCCCCCAGTAGATAGTATCACCTGCCTAGTCTTTTGCTTCCAGCGTCAATAATATCATTGTTATTGGCGAACTTGTTCCCTCACAAGCTCATATGTTGGTCCCCAGCTGGTGGTACTCCTTTGGAAGTTTCTGGAGAGTTTAGGAAGTAGGCTTAGTTGGAGAAAGTGGATCACCTGGGGACATGCATTTCAAGGTTACGCCTAGCACTCAGTGACTCTTCTGCTTTCTCTGATTCCTGTATTTTATGAGGTGAGAAGCCGAGCTTCTCTACCTGCTCCTGCTGTCTTGATGTCCTACTCATGTCCCAGAGCCAAACAACTATGGAATGAAATCATGAGCCCAGATATACTTTTCCTTCGAGTTGATTATGGCACATATTTTGTCATAGTGATGCTGAAGTCAACATACATTTGCGTTCATTGAACAGTAGAATGAATGGAAAGCAATGATGCTTTAGATACAGTCGGAATGGCTCAAGAGGCTTATGTAGCTGAAGTTTTCCTGTGTCCCACCTGGCCCATGGTCAGGACAAATCTCTCTCACCTGCCAGTCCTGTAGTCACTTGGACCCAAGTAAGCACACAGAGGCTTATATTAATTAAAACTTCTTGGCCATTAGCTCAGGCCTACCACTGACTAGCTCTTACATTTAAACTAATTTAGATAATTCTTATTTATGTTTAGCTAGATGGCTTGGTACCTTTTCTCAGTTCTGCCTTCACATCTTGCTTCCTCTGTGTCTGGCTGGCAACTCTTGACTCAGCCTTCTTGTTCCCAGAATTCTCCTCTTTGCTTACACTGCCTATGCTATACTTCTTGCCTGACTACTGGCCAATCAGTGTTTTATTTATCAACCAAATTAGAGCAACACACATCCACAACATACAGAAAGACATTCCCAGTAGACCTAGGCTGTTTCCACATGTTCTCCTAATCTTTTTTAAAGCCCTAAAGGTCAGTTTAGGGTACATACATGAGATTGAGACAGAGGTCAGTCAAGCACAGGTGCGCCGTTAACCTTTGCTGAGGTCTGCTTCATTCAGCCAACCTTAGACAAGGTCAGCATGGGACTGGCTACAGACACATGTGCTATAAGCACCTGTTGTTGAACACAGCAATTTTTGTGTCAACAATGAAGGACTCATCATTAGCACTCATTCCACACTTTATTTAATATGTATCATTGTCTGACAAATTAGAACTTAGTTTTGTGTCCACTGCTTTCTACCACTTAACCTTTACTTCATGGAGGTAGAGAATTTTATCTACTGTGAAATTGGTTTTCAATGAACATTTTTTGGATGAATGAAGCCACAAATTATTTCTCTAAGTTCTGCCAAGATGAGCTGATCATTTGGGACACCTAACTGATAATTGCTTCGAGAACTTCACAAACTCTTCTCTCTCCTACAGATACCAGCATATGAGTGATTTAAATGGAAGCATCCTTAGAATCTCATATATCACATTTTTAAAGTTTCATAGCCACAGCTTGTGGGTCCTGTTATACATCACTTCTTTATTATTGTTATCTCTTAATTGCTAGCTGAATTAAAAAAGCATTTCTGGGGCTGTCTGCTCACCTCCTTTTGAAAACTGTCCTTTGTGTCCAGGGTCTGTATCATCAAGGGCGGAGAGAGCTAGCTCATGCACATGCTATTGAGTCAATGTCTCCACTCATTATTAATATTTTATTTTAATTAATTTAAATTATTTTATTAATAATTTTTATTTTTAGTTACTCTTCTATTAATCATTTAATTATTAATTATGCTCTTTTATTAATAAACTTTATTCTTTCACAATATCATAACATGCAAACTGAGTTTTCTGGTCACTCTCCACCCCATTAACTCTCCCATCCTTATTGGCCCCAACCCCTTACAAAACTCTTTCTCCTATTTCCTGGTTTTGTTTTTGTTTACTGTCTCATACAGTTTAGGGTCCTCTGTGTGACCTTGAGTTTGGAAATTCTAGTCAGCTCATTATAGCTTTACAAGTGGATATTATGCCTAACCCTCTCCCAGAATCTGTTTATGGCCAATAGATCATTAGTAAGTGGTAGTGTCCTTGTGAGTCCCATTCGTATGAAACCTTTTACTCCATTGTGGTATTATTATGAAGTGGGGCCTTTGGGATGTAATTAGACTCCAAGCTTGGAGCCTTCATGATTGGATTATTACACCTGTAAGAAGGGAACAGAGATCTTTCTCTCTCTTTTGCCCTCTATGTGAAGACATGGGAAGAAGAAAACCACCTACGGAGGACACTCACAGACTCTTGGCCTTGCTAACATCCAACAAACAAGCCTACTGTGAGAAACAAGCCACTGCTGTGTAAGCAGCTCAGTCCTAAGGTCCTACGATGTTCTGTCATAGTGGTCCAAACTGCCCGAGATGCTCACCTTCCTTCATTTTTAGAACACTTTCGCTTACATTTATAAGTGTATAAATAAATACTAGTGAAGTGCTGTTCCATCAAACTATATCCCTAGCCTGGGGACATCTTTAATTGATTGAAATATAATTGATAACTAACTGAGAAATGATGTCAAAAATTCTAACTTTGCACCTGAGACTCCAGGCTGGACTCCAGGGTGCTGGAACATAACCCTTTGGAGAGGTGATACCCGAGACAGCGCTAAAGAAACCCAGCAAATACTTCTTTCCCATCCGATTCTTGTCTCACAAGCAAGAAGACTAAGGTACAGGGCACCTAGGAGTGAAAAAGATGGGGGGCTTCACAAAAGCAGAAATAACAGTGAAGCATTCAGTATCTGAGAGATCCTGAGAGGGGTGTGCTGAAGGTAGATGAAGTAATGGGCTTTTTATATCTTTGTCTAAATAGAGAAAAAGAAAGTAATTCTAATTGGCTCTTAAATTGTGTTAAAAAAAATTAGTGGGGCCTAACTGGGGAAAGGCGGCTAGGGACGAAGAGGCCCCT
Organism: Peromyscus maniculatus bairdii; assembly: GCF_049852395.1. Taxonomy (NCBI): domain Eukaryota; kingdom Metazoa; phylum Chordata; class Mammalia; order Rodentia; family Cricetidae; genus Peromyscus; species Peromyscus maniculatus. The sequence goes on along the minus strand of NC_134867.1, from coordinate 54,768,395 downwards.
GGCAGAGTCTCCTGGCTCTCTGCGTTGGCCTTGGAGAAAGACGGTCCAGTTTTGGAAGCCTTGTCAGGAAGTGGCCTTGGCCAATGGAATGTTTCTGATCCTGTGCCCAGATCATGGTGACCCAATGAGCCTCCCCAGCTGGGGAGTCTTTGTCCCCGTGTGACTCATTTTGGGGTCTGCCTCTCCTGTGTCACTGTCATCACGAAGGCCAGTGTTCTGCCCAAAGCGGGAAGTGAAGATTTGTCTTTTTACTTTAAACATTTTTAATAGCTCTTCATTCAAGAACACGTGTATCCACTCATCACCCAGAATAAAGCTTATCAGTGTAATGGCTGCTTTTCCCTGAGAAATAATATTTTTTAATTACTTAGATTGTGGAAGTTTGAAGCTTAAAAGCAATTAGAAAAAAATATTTCCGTGACTCTACTTATTTTGCATTTGTCCACCAAACCCTTTCATTAAAATCTGAGACTGTAGAGGTCATGCTATTGCTCTTGATTACCTACCAGATCTAGATGATAAAAAAGCCTGTTGCCGAGGACACTGCACACTTGGAACTGAGCTGAAAGCATTCTCAAGGCTAGCTAGCTTTCATAACATTGGAAGGTGCTGGGGAGGCTGCTGGGGAGAAAGGTCATCAACAGCCCTATCCAGCTATGAACCCTGTTAACTATAATATCAATGTGATAGCCATGGCGTCCATACTCAAGCAATAGTGGTGCAGTTGTTATGGGGTAATGAACCACTTTCTGACTGTAGTTTAAGCATATTCCACAGGAGACATTTATGTGGGGGTACTTTAAACATGGTTAAAGGGAATTTAGAGGGAATCTGTTATTGTTTTGGTAAATGGACACAATATTAAACTGCCCTTCAAATATTTATGTTTATATGCATGGCTGAGTGCTGCTCTCAGATTTGGCCAGAAAAACATCTATTTGCAGTAGGTAATGGTTAATGCAAAGACCCATAAGTGGTTAGTGTGCTGAGAATAAGTTGAGGGCTCAATCCTAGAAGTGACATCTATAATACCCCCTGAAGGGCTCACAGAATATTGCAGAAAAGGGGGCAGAATGAATATCAGAGCTAGAGGATAGGAAGGAGTGCTGTGGGACACTGTCCTCTAAATGTCAGGGTGTTGTATCCATGAACGCATAGCAGCAGTGCTACCCACATAAGGTCAGCATAAGACTGAGCTCCTCAATATTCCATTGTGGAGAGGACAGGCCACTCCCCTTCCTGAGGAGCTATAGGCAGTTAATGGTTGCCGAGGGAGAGTAGTCACATTGCTGAAGTCAATACCGTCCTGCCAATGCTCATGTAGACACACAATCCTGAATCAATGCAGCTGGACACACACAAACTCACCTGTACCCAGAGACAGGGTAGGGAGAAGACATGAAATTAGAGGAGAAGAGGATTCTGTTTAGAGGTAGAGAGGGATAAAAGAATATAAAAGGTGGGAGGTATGATTCAAATACATTATATATGAAATTATGAGAGAATAACAAAAGCCAGATACAAAATATCCTAGGTTGTTAGAATTTGTTAATTAGCCTAGTCTCAGTCTTTGTTGAAGAAGCTATTGTGAATGCTTAAATCTGCAATAATTGAATTGGTCTCAACCTGTAAGTACTAAAAATCTAATAATTCTCTCCTCGTTTGTGTCCTTAAGGCAAAGACTCCTCTGCCTGTGCAGTAGCAGTGAAAGAGGTATTGAAGATTTTAAATTTATAATTTGCAGTCCAATGATAAATGACTCAGTTAATAGTTGCAGTATCGCTTCAGTTATTTGGAAGGTTGAGTCATCTTGACCCTCTAGTATCACTCATTTTCATCAAATGGACACTTCACTCATAGATAAACTTAAATCCAATTTAAAATCCTCTCTGCTCACATTTCTATAACATGATTTTAATAGTCCCATCTGTATCAGTAGTCCATCTATGAAATAAATACACAGGTCTTCTTTGTCTCCTAATCCAATGGCTGATAAGATGATTGCCTTTAAATAGATGAAAATGTCCCAGGGAGTAAATGGAAAACTGCAGAGCTATTTTAAAAATTGTTAGGGTGATTTTTTTTTGTCCAAACTCTTGCCCATTACATCTATGCAATTGAGACATATGTATTATTTCACCTGAAATTGCCTAGACTTAAATTTTTCCGGCATGTGGTCATTTATAAATGCACATATATGTGCACACTAGTAAGCATGCAGACATGGATGAGATAGTTTATATTTATAGTGAGACCAACATTTTAATCAAAATTTTCATTTGTTAAAACTTTTTATTTCTTTCTGTCTGCCCCTGGCTGCTCTTTCTAAATATCTAATTTCTTAGAATTAGGAGCCCTACGTTCCTCTGTATGAACCCAAGCTTCTAAATGTATGATAAAATTAAAAAAAAATATCTAGGCAGCCTATGAAATGATTTACATAAAATCAAAATTTGGCTTAACTATTCCTTATTCCAAGGCCATTTAAGAGAGACAGAGACAGACAGACAGACACACACCACCACCACCACCACCAGCACCAGCACCATTTAACTCTTCCAGTTGTTAATCACCTTTTTCTATGTTTTCTGCTCATCTTTTCCCTGCTCTTATATCACAGAGACCAAAGAGACTTACAACATTCAAGAAATGAGCATCCAGTATCCCTTCAGCGAACTAGGTAGAAAAGATTCCTACAACAAAATAAGTTTTTTTTTCTCTGCCCCATTTCATTCATTCACCCTTCACTGCTCTTTCTGTTACCATCTGAGAGGGTTTCAGAGTTCCATACTCCACATAATAGCAAAGACTTTAATGGATGCGAAGCCTGGTCCTTCTTATACAACGACATCGATTGCATGTGACAGCCACAAGAACAAGAGGCTACAATTACATAAAAGCAGGGCCTTTCCTCCTCATCTTTGCGACCCAGTTCAGCTGAGTTCAATTGATGAAATTCTCTTGTTAGCAGGAAAGAGGCAATTAGTTCAGACAAAGCCATCACTGCACTCTGAAGAGTGGCCCACCTGAGGCAACAGCACTCCTTTCGCTTTTTCCTCTTCTCTCTGAGCTTTGGGAATGCAGACTTCGAGGGAGCTTACAGCATTGGACCAGATCCCTGTGCCTGCAAGCTCTGTGGAGTATTCTCTCTGAAATGAACCTGGAGGGCTTCCCAGTTTTGGTGTTCCTCTTCATTCTCTTTTCAAGGACGGCAGCGTGAGTTATGGGAAGGGAGGGAGAGCCTGGATGATAACCAGTGCCTAGACGGTGATGAGCCAGAGACAACCTTGCCAGGATTTGCAATTAAAATTCTAGTTTGTTACGTTCATATATAAGATCAAAAGTGTCATATGGTGATCTGGCTGAAGCATCTCTGTCCACTCGATTTACCAGTCTAAATTGATCAGCACCATGGAATCATTCCACAGCATACACATTGATCAAAACAATGTATCATACCCCATAAGGACACACATGTGACAGGAGTGTCCTTTCTTTCCCTTAAGAGAAAATATCTGAATGGTTGTTACTGTAGTTAGTTTTATTGTCAACTTAACTTACTGGTGAAGAGGGAACCTCAGCTGAAGAATTAATCTCTATCAGATTCTTCTGTGGGCATGCCTGAGGGATATTTTCTTGATTGGTGATGGATGGGGGAAGGCCCATCTGAAGAAGGCGGTACCATCCCTGGGAAGTTGGGCCAGGGTTGTATAAGAACTCAAGTTTAACAAGCCATGGCGAGTAGCCAGTAGAGTGTTCCTCTCAGCTTCAGTTCCTGTCTCAAGGTTCCCGCCTTGAGTTCCTCTGATGATGGACGGTAAGCTATAAGTCAAAGAAGCCCCTTTCTCCCCTGAATTGCTTCGACCAGTGTCTTATCACAATAACAGAGAGGTAAGGAAGGACAGTTGTCATTTACTGAAGTCTACAGTCCTAGTATTATGGGAAATACTTAACCCTTGTAAACTTTCATAAACAAACTCTCTATCCAAACACACTGGGTACCTTGTTTTCCTCCAATTGGTCCCCCTGCAATAGCTTCCAGGTTAGTAGGTTTACCTGTACTCTTGTTTAATTTTGCTTTGATTTTTGCTTCTTTAGATACATTTTTTATTACTGGAGCACTTTTATATGTGAGGAACACTATGAAGAAAATGTTCCATTTCCATATAAAAGATTCCTAGTTGTTTAAATAAATCAGCTTAGATATACAAGGGGTTCACTTATTTGTCCTTGTTTATTTACCTCTACATGGAACTAACCACATTCATCCCAACCCCCTCTATGCCTACAAAAGGTCTTTAACTTTCCCATTATATAGTACAAAACACTCTTCTTTTTTACCTCTATTCAAATAAACTTAATCTACATAAAACTTACAAAGCACTTTTGAAATTGTGATGTATTGTACATTTCATAGTCACTAAAATATTTTAAATTTTCTTCCTAGATAAAAACAATTGTGTATCCTTATAGGGTATGATACATCATTTTGATCAATGTATATGCTGTGGAATGATTCCATCATGCTGATCAATTTAGACTTGACCTTCAAGACTCTTGTTTATTTTAATGTAGTATACCTGTGAAAGCTAGAGAGGTCTTTGTGCAGGAGGTGAGGGTGGGAACAGTGGGCATTTGGATGGGTGGATGCCATTATGCCTGTACAAGGTGTATGTAGGGAGATCAGAGGACAATTTTGTGGGTCACTCCTCAGGTACTTTTCATGTTTTCTTTGACACAGAGTCTCTGTGGCCTGTAACTTTACCATGTAGGCCAGGCTAGCTAGTCTGTGAGTATTCAGGGAACTATCCTGTTATTGCTGGAGTTACAGGTTACAAATTCATTCAGGTCTCAGCTCTCCCTAGCCAAACTCCAGCTATGGTGGCTTTACTTCATGTCTTGAACACACCTAGTTCTCCCTTTTCTCAAATCTACATTAACAAACTTGTCCCTGAATCTCTTTTCCTTTGTGCTCTCCTTGTGGCTAGTTTTCTTTAATCAGTGGGTCTCCCTATATGTCTGTGTAGTAGATAGGGCTCACCTATAGTAACAAAATTCATTGTCTTTTTATTGTGTACTCTATCTCATGGCCAATTTCCTTGACAGTATCTACCACAATTGATATGAAACATACTCATTTTGTCCCCCTGTTCACCCATTTCCTCATCAGAGTGTAAATTTAATTAGCAAAGAGACTGTCCTTATTTTATAAACAATGGACTTAGTATTTCAGAAGGTGACAGGACATAGTAAATACTCAATAAATATTTATTAAATGAGCACATAAATAAAATAGAGTGAAAAATTATTTCCAGATATGCTCCATGTCAGCATTCCTTAGGGAAGAGAAAAATAAAGAACAATTACAGTTACAGAGGTTAGGGAATGGCTTATGAGCTCCCGGGGTTTACATTTATTAAAACCTCTATGAACTTCAGTACAAGTGCAATTTGAAGTCTGTAAAGAAGCAGGAAAGGGCAGCAACACTGAGCACAGTTCTTACTCTCTGATTTCCCGAGTGATTCTGCTGTTCTCAAGGCAGAGAAAGATATCCATGACACACGAGTATTGTCTAGGCACTGCATTTGGGGAAACCACCTTTTGCTCCCGCTGATGGGAGAGTCATAGACCATGGTACTCAGCAGGCACAAGTCGGAGACTAAGATGTCTTTACTGAGAAAACTATTTCTCTTCCCTTTCATGAAGAAGTGAGAAAATATTGAAGAACTATAAACCCTCTACCACTCCTATTAATTGCACAGCTTCCTTTCCTTCATCAATCAATAAATACTTGGGCAGAAGCATAGCACTTTATGTCACATTAAAATTATTTCCTTACTTAGGACCAGTAGTGTGTGAATTTAGACTTCAGTCCAGGGACTTCTGCTTCCAGGGGAGATGAGGTTCTAAGAAGTGGGTGTTGCCCTTTGCTTGAGAGAAGTAAAAGTATGAGAGAAAATAGCTTTCAAGAGTTTGGAAATCAGGCAACAAAAAGCATTGCTGGCTAGGAGACCAGAAACACGTAATGTGGGCCCGAGTAGTGTGTTGTAGAATATTAATTTAAGATGTGTTACATTTGTGTATGCTGTGGAACATTTGTTTTAATGATGCAAAGATGTGTTACATTCTCCTATGTTGCATTTGTTTAATTCTGTGAAGCTGTGTTACTGTGCCTGTCTAAAACACCTAATGGTCTAATAAAGAGCTGAATGGCCAAAGCGAGGCAGGAGAAAGGATAGGCAGGTCTGGCAGGCAGAGAAAATAAAGAGAAAGAGAAATCTGGGAGGAAAAGAAGAAAGAGCAAGAGAACAGGGAGAGGAGATTGCTAAGATCAACCATCCAGCTACACAGCCATCCACAGAATAAGAGTGAAAGTAAGATATACAGAAGTAAGGAAAGGAAAAATCCCAGAGGCAAAAGGTAGATGGGAAAATTTAAAGTTAAGAAAAGCTGGCAAGAAACAAGCCAAGCTAAGGCTGGGCATTTATAATTAAGAATAAGTCTCCATGTGTGATTTACTTGGGAGCTGGGTGGTGAGGCTGCCCAAAAAAGCAAAAACAACCAACAACGGTAGTGTGCCCACTTCCTGTCTGGAGTTTTGAGGCTGTAATGTAGGATGCAAACCTCAACTAGAACCTGGAAGTCTTTTCAAGTTGAGGAGAGAAATTCAAGAGACTGAAATGGCTCAAGTAGAAGAGAGAGCATGCTAGCGTCCAAGTAGATCTTGAATATAGAACCTTGAAGGTCTCCCTCGGGTCTCTCAGTTACTAATCACCTACCTGGGAGGATAGGGGAAGTACCTGAGAATGAATCAATGGCTCTTGAGTGAAGGCTGAGAATATGTCCTGTTCCACAAGCCTGAAAAGCTAGCAATTCACAGGACATCAAAGAAGGACTGAGTGGAAGGAAAATGACATGTAGAAGAAATAGATTTCTAGTCCTGCCTGATAAATCTTAAAAGCAAGGCACAAAGGGATTATATAATTTCCAAGTAAATTATGTATGTCCCAGGAAAGAGTGGAGAACATTAATAAAAATAAACATTCCATATCTAAAAGGGTGAAATTAATAATACTGGGGTACCATAATGCAGTGTTTTCAGATGTTCCCAAGAATCAGTAAAATAGGATTCATGAGGAGAGAGGCCAATTAACTCAAACAATGCAAAGTAACATACATGACAGGGTGAGGAGGTGTCTTGCAAGATGGTAAAATACCTTGGCTCAGATTTGAAATTATTGTGTGGAGCTACAATCCAGGTATTCAAGAAGCTATAGGAAAGCCTGAGAATGGCAAGTGGGGAGACATGAAATATACACATCCCTATGTCAGGCTTCTTGATACTAAAGACCTCAGTGATTGAGGGGTGGTTAGTAGCATATAGCACCAGAGAAGAAAAGGCTGGTAAACATGCTGAATGAACAAGATCACTTTAAAAATGAAATACAGAAGGAAATATGTAGCTAGAGTTTTCCTGCCTTGCCCACAGTCAGGACAAATCTTTGTCACCCGCCAGTCCCACAGCTGCTCAGACCCAACCAAGTAAACACAAAGACTTATATTTTTGGTTGTGAGCCTAGCCTTTAACAGCTGAGCTATTCCTCCAGCCCAACACAGACACTTATATTGCTTACAAACTGTATGGCTGTGGCAGGCTTCTTGCTAACTTCTTATAGCTTAAATTAATCCATTTCCATAAATCTATACCTTGCCACGTGGCTCGTGGCTTACCGGCATTTTCACATACGGCTTGTCATGCTGGCGGCTGGCAGTGTCTCTGACTCAACCTTCCACTTCCCAGAATTCTTCTCCTCCTTGTCCCACCTATACTTCCTCCTGCCTGACTACTGGCCAATCAGTGTTTATTTACTAACCAATCATAGCAACACATTTGCCATACAGAACATCCCACAGCAGGAATGGAATGGGCATGATGGTGATAACATCAACATGGTTGGGAAACTTTAGTCAGCTTCTCATTGTGTGTGTGTGTGTGTGTGTGTGTGTGTCTATATATGTCATTATATATGCACATATTAGACCAATATATATCCCCAAAGATAAAGAGAAGACAGGAAAAATATAGGTAAAACATGTACATGTATGAAATTGTCAAATAATAACAAACAATATAAATAAACCCATAATTAAGAGGCAGAAAACATTTCAGATTAACTGTTATCAAAAGAAATATGGACTGGCTGTTTTAATATCATTTGAAGTAGAATTAATAATAGTAATAATAATAATAATAATAATAATAATACCTGTAGTAAAGAAATCCTTTTGTCAAATATTAGTCAAATATTAGAAAGATTATTTATAAATATTTATGCATTTAAAATATTGCTTAAGAATACGTCAAAGGAAAACTGATATCTGAAATAACAGCCAGAAGAAATAGACAAATTCACAATCACAGTTCTTAGTACCGATGGGCCACTATACAGAACACAAGGGTGGATGTAGCAGCCTTGAGAAGCCCCATCCGATCTGAACAAATACATGGAACACTGTTCCTCACTAGACCAAATCATCCCCTCTCCTAAGTGTGCATGAATGGTTGAACAAGATAGGTCATTTTCTGGAATACATCTCAAACTGTGGGTCATGACCCCACAGCGGGTCATGTAACTGAATGTGAGGTGATAAAAAAAATCGGCAATAGTAAATGTGGTCATGCAAACAGGAAATGAACTTGAGGTGTTTGGGCAACACCTCCTGCCGCCTCACGGCACATCCCCACTGCAGCCTTCGTTCTAAGCACACAACACCCACACTTCTCACTACACTTACTACCATTCCACACAACGCCAGCAAATATTGCCTGAAAAGCCTCTGAGGCTTGAGATTTGTATGCTATGGACTACCATGTTTTTATATTACACTTGGGGTTTCACATTCTTACAGAAACATCATGGTTTGACGATGGGGAGCTGGAGCTGGGTTTATAACTCCCTACCACCACTCCTTGACATGTAAGCACTAGATTGGTTTATTGGTGGGTTTTGCCATTAGAATGTTTGATTTTAGAAGTTTCTGCTTGACTTGCTGATTTGAGTTTAGTAAAAATTTTGTTTAATTAATTATGACTGGAGATTAAAAGAGAATTTTGAACAATCTCTGAAATGCCCTCTAATCACACATCTGCCATTTTATTTTATACTATGTATTTATGTAAAGCAGTGTTCTCGGTGTTGACAATTATAAATCCACATACTGATCAACTTGAAAAACATTGAAAATGCTTTGCATCCCGCAGAATCGAATATTCAGCCAAGTCTTAATGACTTCATTGAAAATGTGCACATCCATCTTATTTACATGCAAATGTATTTTTATGTTTAGTGAATGGTAAAATTATATGGATACTAAATAATTATTTTAAACATTTATTTTTACATCTCTCTCTCTCTCTCTCTCTCTCTCTCTCTCTCTCTCTCTCTCTCTCTGTGTGTGTGTGTGTGTGTGTGTGTGTGTGTCCGTCCACAGAACCAGAGGATCCTCTGGAGACAGAGTTATAGGTAGTTCTGAGCTCCCTGACATGGGTGCTAGGAACTGAACTTATGTCCTCTGCAAGAGCAGTATGTGCTCTTAACAGCTAAACCATGTCACTAGCTCCTCAAATAATTATTTTAGAATAAAATTCCTTATGATTCATTATTAGTAAATTACACCTATTTTTGCATGCCTGTGTACCTGGGTTGCATAAAAATTTCTGGGACAAAAAGTATTCCAAAATGAATAAAAATAAAAACACGGCATTTAAAACTGTATTGGATGTGGCTTTATGCAGTACTTGGAAATTCGTATGCTGACGTCCCGTTGTCGACTTCTGTTTTCACGGTCGAGTACTAGAAAAATAAGAGGAAGTTAACTGCACGGTCAGCAAAGCAAAGGAAACAAAAGAGATCAGAGAAGAAATCAATGACACCGAGAACAGGAGAAAATAGAGAAACCCATGAGCAAAAGACTCTGTGAGAAGATTAAATCACAGAGACATCCTTCCTGTCCTGAGCCATGTGCCTTTGTGGAGTTTTCTAGAAAGTCTTCTCAATGCTCTCTTTGGCCTGTACACCATGCTGCCGCCCCCTGCCCCCGCCAGAAGAAACAGAAATGGCCTGCTGAAAGTGCTAAACGTCAGTGTACCGCATCCTTCCATCCTTTGAGTTTTCCTTCTCCAACCGGCAGCAGGACTGTTCCTACATAGGCACTGGTCAGTGTTATCGGAGCCGCTGCGGGCTCAGGGCTCCTCTCTGCAGCCCTGTTCTCTGGGGTCTGTTCAGTCCAGCGTAGCTGCGCTGCTTTGCTGAGACCCTTTAACCTATTTCCCCCACCATCCCATGGGTGCTTTCTTCTCAGTGAGTCCATCTCCTGCTTTCACATCCTTCTGTGCGTTGTCCGCGGAGCTTGTCTACTTACTTGCCCTGGTGTGAGTGGGGAGTTGTTCTGTGGAACAAGGGCAGCTTATTTGTGGCTGTGTCTGAAGAAATGACACCCTTTTGCAGACAAGCTTTAATTACCCATGGTCTCTCTGGGAAAAGGGGAGCCCTATATGTCCCTCCCTTATCCTTGATGATATGTCGATGGCCCACTCTTGTGCAGATAATATGTCTGCAGTATGTTCATGAGTAGCAACTATTATTTCTTCCCTCTCTTTGTGTCTGCCTTTCTCCATCTGGATTTCCCCTCCCTAGGAAATTCCCTTACAGAACTAAGCTGGGGGGATTTCACCCTCATCTATTTCCGACTTCACAATGATTGCTGTCCTCCCCCCCCCCCCAACCATCTAGTATCTTCAAGACCTCCATAAAATATGTTTCTTTAAATTTTCTTTGATTACTTCAGATAGGATCACTTATTCTTTGTTACTCTATTCTAGTTAGATAAAAGAACTTTAAGCTTATTTTATTTTGAGCGCGTTTCAATTTAGATGGCATATAATTCTGGCTTCTCTCTTTGCACTCCTTTCTGCTTGCCCTTTCAAGTTGACAGAAAGTTATGTCATTTATTTTTGTGTGTGTGTGTTCTGAGAATTTCATACACAAGTACTGTATTTACATCATCTCCACCTTCTCTTTCCCCTTCCAACTTCTATGTCCATTTCCTCACTCTCTTTCAAATTCATAACTTATTCTTCGTTAATATTGTTACACACACGTGAGTCCATTCAGTGTGGCTTGTGCGCACATATATGTAAGACTGACCACTTGGGATTGGATGATCCCTGGAGAAAATTAATTCTTCTCTCCACAGTCATTGATGGCATGCAGCTTTTCATGTAAGGGACCTCGTGAAATTCCTCCATCCATATTGGCATGTCGACTGGTATTATCATCCTGCAGGTCTTGCTTAGGCAACTATATTGCTGAGATTTTATGGGACATTAATTTGAGTTTTTATTGCCTTCTGTATCAAATTGGACTTTAAACATTCATTTTTTCTTATGCTTTGCTAACAATTGCAGCAAAAAAATATGTGTTTGATTGCTGGAGGATAGACTGTAGATGTACAATGATACAAACCCATGGTTTTCCTCAGGGAAAAATACCATATATATATATTTGAATATCTGAGGAAGCAATATATTGAGTATTTCTCACATTCAGTGGTGAATGATAGCCATGACATATCAAAGTAAGTATTGTGAATGTATTTAAAAGCCTTACAAATTTCATATTTTTTGCTACTCTTCAAATGCTGCATGCCCCCAGATTTGATTCAGAAACCACTCACAGAAGCTCATGAAACATACAGAAACATTGTCAGTGTGCTCCTGTCCTCATGATACATACAGAAACATGGTCAGTGTGCTCCTGCCCTCATGATACATACAGAAACATGGTCAGTGTGCTCCTGCCCTCATGATACATACAGAAACATGGTCAGTGTGCTCCTGCCCCCATGATACACACAGAAACATTGTCAGTATGCTCTTACCAAAGCCCAGCAAAGATGCATTCACTTAGAAGTTGAGTTACTTTCTCACATTAGCAAGGGGAAATGCACAGTGTGGGGAACTGTGGATTATCTCAAACGGGAGAGACATGCTTTCCTCTTATGATTTGGGTTTGTGTACAGCAACTCTTGAGATGGTTAAAAAAGTAGGCTCTGCTCTTGTTTGGGAGCTTTCAGAAAGCAGAGACCTCTCACCTCAGTCAGTTATATCCAGAGGAAGGCAGACTCAACAGAGGCTGAAATTACCCATTTCCATTGATAGCATAGTTTAGACATTTGTGTGCTTTGGACAACATCAGTACTTTTAGGTGACTGAACATGATTTTGCAGTGGTTTTGTGTTTGTCTTTGTGTGCGTGTGCACCTGTGTGTGCTTGTGCAATTGGAGGCCAGAGGTTGACATCAAAGGTCTTCCTCAATCATTTCTGCACTGATTTTCTTCACAGAGTTTTTTTTTTTTTTTTTTTTTTTTTTTTTTTTTTTTTTTTTTTTTTTTTTTTTTATTGAGCCTGGAGCCATGGATTTGGCTTGACTGGTTTGCAGAGAGTCCCAGGGATCCCCCCATTTCCATCTTCACAGCTCTGGGGTTATAGGCAGTGCTGTTCTGCCTGTGTTTGTTACATGGTGCTGAGGACCAAACCCAAGCTTGTGCAGAAAGAACTTTCCTGACTGATCCCTCTTCCCAGCCCTGTGTATTTATCTTGATCTATCACAATTTCAAATGGTCCTTGTTTGATATTGGATATTTCTGAAGTTGTCTTACAGGAATGAATGCTGAGGTTTAGCCACAAGCTCTTGGCCATCTTCTGGGTTTCAGGGTCATGATTTGTTTTCCCTAGATAGATTAAAAGATTTAAGAATATACTAGTTTGTTAATACAAAAAAGAATGATTAATATACAAAATAAATACAACCCAAGGGAGAGTTCTCTAGAGAAATAACTGTACATCTTATTGGTTCTGTTTTCTATCTTTATGTAGAATTCTGAAATATATCTCTATGCATATCTGTATGCATATATATATGCACATATTTGTAATATGTTATGTATTTTCTAGAAAATGTACATAAACAGGCATTTCAACAGGGTTGATATATAGAGATAGAAACCCTGTAACTGAGCAGACACAGCTTTTCTTCTTGGCCATCATAAAATAGACATGTCCATGGGTCCAAGGGCAAGTCTGCTTTCAAAGTGACACATCTTCCAGCATGGCCTTTGTGAACAGACCCCACTGTATTCCTGTATTCTAGTCACATTAGACACATTACAACACACCCAAAGGTTTAGCTTCTATAGGAGAGGCTGCTTCAGTTGTTTGCATAGGATCCAGGATGACCAGACTTCAGGAACTCATGGCAAAAATATCCATTTTGTTCTCTCTGACCTTTTGTGTTGAGCATGTGAGCATGTCCATTTACAGGATGTCATATGCCTTGGGGTTTATTTAATAATTAAGGTTTATTAGTGTGAGCTAGTTTGATAAAAACCATACACCAAAAATGGCTCAGAAGTCCATTGAAGAATAGATCTTACAGCCTCTCATTTATTTGTAGACAGTAATTGCTTTAATAACAATTGAGAGGTAGCTATGTTTGGCTGAGATGTGTGGGAAGTCTCTTCCTGGTTTCATTAGCAATTCTGGACTTCCAGAAAGAAGTAGTAAGCATTGGTTTTAAAGTTTCACAAAGTCACCTGTACTTTTTTATTTTGCATTTGTGGGTGAGGTTCTTTTTTGCTTCATTCTTACATTAGTATATGTATATTTCTTGTTCCTTCAATTATTCTTCCAACTCCTTGTAAGTTGAAGTTATTGATTTATTTTTAAATAGTAATTTTGCATTTGTGGGTGAGGTTTTTTCTTCATTCTTATATTACTATATGTATATTTCTTGTTTCTTCAATTATTCTTCCAATTCCTTGTAGAGTGAAGCTTTTGATTTATTTTTAAATAGTAATTCTCAATCATGTGTGTTGCGTAAAACTGAGGTATATAGCACTGAAAGAAATAATAAAAGGACAAAGAAAGGAATAAATATATGTGATAACTGAATAATACCATGTCAAAGAGAACCACAATTCATCCTAGCATACATTACAATGGATATCTATAAAATCAGGCATCCTGATGCTTACTTTAGATCTAACTACTCAAGAGGCTGAGGCAGGAGGATGACCACGTTTAGCCAAGCCTGAGCTATATCACTGCACCATGTCACAAACCATACCATATCAAACCAAACCAAACCAAACCATACCAAACCAAACCAAACCAAACCAAACCAAACCAAACCAAACCAAACCAAACCAAACCAACAACAACAAAAAATCCTACCCAAATGCCCATGATTAGCTGGTAATATAATTTCCCCCACAAGCTCAGTTGAGAGAGTAAGACAGCCAACTTCAGATATAAAGCAATGCATCTTATTTATTGTTTTTTCAATAGTCAGACAACCTTAGATTTTTTTCTATGTCATACTTTCTTCTGAGGAGCAGCAAGAATGCAGAGAGAGTAATTAGAAGAGCCAGTTTTATGTCAATGCCACTGATTTGTACTCCTTTGGCATTCAGCTACTCACTATGGTTCAAAGATTTGCTTTTTTAATCTGGAGAGAAGAAAAGTGATTCCTAATCTGCCTGTTAATGCAGTGGTCTATAGATGCAATGGATGTTTGTACATAATAAGTCTGTGTAAGGTAAGGGATATTCTGTTGTGATTGTCTCAGGCCTGGAGGAACAATGATACTTTCTTAACTACTTAGCTAGAAACTCTGGCTTTATGTGAATTTACATCTCCCGAAGCCTACTTGAGATTCTAAATACCAGGTGAGCTAAACATGGAAGCAATTACCCAGTTAATTTAGAGCTCTAACAGGCCATCGTGTGAAGTCCAGGTTAGACTCTTCCGATCTACAATGGCACAGGATAAACACTCCATTTGGAGAGTTCCAGCGATGGACTGAATGTACTCTGCATTGTGAGATGAAAACCAGACTTTACGGTTCACAGGTTTCATGGTGGGAAGCAGGTGTCAAGTTGACAAGGATGGGTTTTTGATGATCCACTTTCATTGTCACTTTGACTGGATTTGGAATTACCTTGGAGATGTATCTCTAGGCATAACTGAGGCTGTTTCCAGAGGGGATTAATCAAGGAGGGAGGACCTACCCTGAGTGTGGATGATATCCTCCCCTTGGCTGAGGTCCCAGACCGAATGAAAAGGGAAAAAAGGTGAAAGCTAGCTTAACACTGACATTGTCCTTTGCTTCCCAATCAATTGAGATATAAGCAAGTGAAATCCAAGGGGATCTCCTTAAGGGGTATAGGGAGTTTATTATGATATAAATTGGAGAAAACAACTCACTAAACAGAATAAGGCAAAATTGTCACAGAGTCCTGGAAGGCTGATATTCTATCCCATGCTGCTCCTGCCTCCTGAGTCAGTTCACACCAACCAAGCCCATGAGAGAAGAGAGCGAGTGTGAGTACCCCTCAGGTCTTAAACTAGCCCCGAGGCCATCCCTAGTCGTCCCTACTCATCTGATCCCTAGTCAACTGATAAATCACTGCAACTGTGCTAAAGTTACCAAGTATACCTTCCTAATAATCAGTGGGTTGAGCTCAGTCAACACATAGAAACACACACACACACACACACACACACACACACACACACACACACACATTTTCAAGTTTGTTACCTGGCAACAGAAGACTGAAATGTGAATGCAGAAAGAAGCATTATTTAGATAGATCAGTAAGAAGTTTATTTAGTTGCTTATGAAATCTGGGTTGAGAATGCAGGAGACGAGAAGTTGAAGTGATTGATGGTAGGCTCTGTAAATAAACCAGCAGGCTCTGAGGAGAAGAAGGGAATCAAGGGTTAAGCAACATTTATCTATATTGCTATATTCTCTATATTACTCTTTACATGTTACATATGCTAAATTAATATATTTTTATACATATTAAGATATTACTATTTATATAATTATTACAGTTATTAAATATATCCCAAGAGGCACGGTGTAGTTAGATTGTGACTATGGAAGGTACTAATGAATAAGAGATATTAGCATGATGATAGATGTGATCAGCTAGAGATGAAGAATAGTTAGGGAATAGATGTGGTCCAAAGTGGTACCTTGGTGAGTGCCAATAATGAAAAGTAAGGAAGATGCACTGAGTGTAAAACTAGGAGATTGAGAAGAAATGATCAAGACAGAAGAGTGGGAGGAATGTCTCCATCTGAATGAAGAAAGTGTAAACGGTTAAATCAATGCTCTTGAAATGACAGGTCACATGAGAAGAGGGTGTGACAATATGAATATCATTATTAAATAAGAACAAGACTGGTAGATATAAAAGGGAGAGTGAGTGATAAAACTGGAGTCAAAGAAGTTAAAAATGGTTTCATTTCCTCTTACTACTTAGAAGAAATGCATTCAAAGTTGAGGGTGCAAGGTATTCTCCTAAGTTAGATGATACCGCCTGATGACTGGGATGAGGGAAATCCAGTGAAGACCAGAAACATAGGTATGGGTGAGTGGTCCTAGGTAATTTCAGAAGCAAGCCTTAGACAAGATGAGTAAAGCTGGAATCCAGAATTCAGGTGGAGAATTGACCTGTCTATGGACAGATGCAGAGCCCACTAGCTGGGTGCTTAATCTTTGCTGAATTAGGAAGAAGCCCTATTGATTGTGTTCATGTTTGCAGCTGGAATGTTTTGGAGGAGTATTTGCATTGTGTTTATCAATTAGAGAGACAGCCTCTGAGTAATGAATGGACTAGACATTTGGAGTCATATCTGAAATTCCCAGTTTCTGTTCTGTTCATCTCCAGAAAAGTGATCTGGTCTAGACCCTCTCTTCTGATACATTGCAGTCTTTTTTTTTAAATTGTTGTTGTTCAAAAGTCATTGCTATGGCTCAGATGTGGTTTTAGTGTATTCTGTACACAGTGCATAGTTCAAAGAGCAGCATGTTTAAAAAGACCTAGTCAAATATGATTTGGTGTTTTTGGATACTTTCCTGGAAAGAATTAAAATAGTTCTCATGGGGACCTAGTTAGGTCTCTCAGAGTTGTTTTTTTTTTTTTTTAAATAAAAAGTTAAGATTTGCTTTTCACACTCTGTCTTCCTGCCTTAACATCTAATATCTCCCTCTCTCAGATACTTGTACATTGGAGTCTTCTGACATAACTGACAGAGCCAACGGTTTCCTTAGAAGAGCCCAGCAGATATTAACATCATGCTATATAGATCTCCAAAACTGTGAGTATACATTATTTCCTATATAGGGTACTTGGTCTCAGGTATTCTGTTATAGCAATGGAAAATGGACTACTATGGCTATGAAATTGTTCAGAATTACTGTTGCTGTAGAACTGATGGAGGTAGGCTATGTGAAATACTTCCAATCCAATATCATTTGAGCACAGATTTAGGATGTGCAACTGACTAAGGTATGGTCCAGGACACTTTATTAGAATCTGTCAAGGCAGGCTACTGAAGTATCTTTGGCTGCCATTGTGAAAGCTTTAATAGTGACATATAGGAGAGTTATTGCAGAGAAAGTAATTCCATGCTGGAAAGGGAAATGAAACTGGGCTGTTTCTGTCAAGCTGTTCATACTGTTCAGGTGTCAGGGTAGCTTCATGTTCTTTGGGGAATTTAAATTATTTCCTTATTAACATTCTGTCGTGCTTCACCTACATTCTTGCTAACATGTTCTCATCTGTCAAAATGAAAAAGGTGACTTTGTTTTCCTTTCCAGTTAGTTCTTTATTTATAAATGAATTATAGAAAAAGAGATAAGGCCTTTATCTCATGAATAGTTAGGGTTTTAAGTGGTGTCCAGAAAACTCTGAAGCATTATTTCACTATATTTCTTAGAAACAAGTTAAAAATACTTAGCATCTATCTGTCTGTTTATCTTTCTGTCTGTCTGTCTATCATATCTCTCTCTCCATCTATCTATCTTTCCATCTATCTATCATCTCTCTACCTACTGTTTTAATTATTTTTGTGTTGGATAACTCAAGCACAAAATATCTGACATCAAAATATCTAATATCAAAATATCTGACAGCAACAACTTAAAGGAAGGATGACTTTGGTCCATGTTTTCTGAGAGTCTTGGAAAACGTGGTAGCAGGTATGTGTGGCAGAGGTTCCTTCTATTGTGGAAAAGTAGGAATCAGAGAGTGTAAGTTAGAACAAGATATGGGAACAGCCTTCAGATGTCTCTCTCCAGTGTCCTATTCCCACCAGTGGGTCCCACAGCATTCAAAACAGTGGGATAGCCTGGAAACCTAGTGATAGAAACATAAGTTTTGTGGTGGGGAGCATTTCAGATCCCAATAATAACTATTTTTATGCCCTCAAAAGTTCCTGGCTTTCTCATAATTCCCCTAATGCAAAACGTGTTAACTTCAACTTTAAGATGACACTGCTTTAATAGTTTCAAATATTCATATTCTAGAGTCAAAGTCTCTCCTGGGGCTCAAGGCTGTCTCTTAGCTTTGAGACCCTGTAAAATGAAAGAGAAAGCTTGCAGTGCACAATGGTTACGAAGGAAACATGCTATTACAAAGGGAACAATGGATTTATGATGAGGAATCACTGGCCCAAACCAAGACCAAAGCTCTGAGTCTAGTACATCTGGGTCATGTGGTGGTATACCAGCACATCTGGGCCATGTGGTGGTATACCAGCACATCTGGGGCATGTGGTGGTATACCTGCACATCTGGGGCATGTGGTGGTATACCTGCACATCTGGGCATGTGGTGGTATACCTGCACATCTGGGGAATGTGGTGGTATACCAGCACATCTGGGCCATGTGGTGGTATACCAGCACATCTGGGCCATGTGGTGGTATAGTTTGAGTTCCAGTGGGTTTGGGTGATCCCATTTCCATGGACCTGTGTCCTGTGGCACGTGAGAACTCACTTGAGCTGGCTTTGCATTTTGCCTGGCTGCTTCCTTGGCAGATGTTCTTTATCCCTGACATCTCCAACATCCTGGGGCCTCTGTGGCAATCTAGACTTTGCTTTAAAAGCTTCATACATCATTAGGAGTCCCACAAGAAGGCCAAACTACACAAGCATAACATATAGGCAGACCCTGATTGTCAGTTCAGTCTGTGAGCCCCTATGAGCCCAGGTTAGTTGATTCTGTGGGTTTTCTTGTGGTACCTTTGATCCCTCTGGCTCCTACAATCCTTCCGCCCCCTCTTCCATGGGATTCACCAAGCTCTGCCTAATGTTTGGCTCTGGGTCTCTTCATCTGTTCCCACCAGTTGCTGGATGAAGCCTTTCTGATGGTGATTATGCTAGGCTCCTGTCTAGGAGTATAACAAAGAATCACTAGGAGTTGTTCCAATGACTTTTTGTTTTGTTTTTGCTGGTCGTGTTTGGTTCTATCCTAAGTCTCTGGGGTATCCTGTCTCTGGTTTCTGGCCCTCTAGGCAATGTCAGGAGTGAGGTCCCTCTTGGGGCATGGGTCTCAAGCTGGATTAGTCAGTAGTTGGCCACTCCCACAATTTCTACACTATCTTTATCCCAGCACATCTTGCAGGCAGGACAAATTGTAGGTCGAAAGTTTTGTGGTTGGGTTGGTGTCCCAATTCCTCCCCTGAAAGCCTTGCCTGGTTGCAGGAGATGGCCCATGCAGGCTCCTTATCCCCCCATTTCTAGGAGTCTTAGCTAGGGTTACCCTCAGATTCCCGGGAGTTTCCATTGTACTAGGTTTCTAGCCCATCCCTGAGATGACTCCCCAATTCCTGTTGTCTGTCCAAGGACTCTCTCCCTCCATCTTCTCCCTACCCTACCTGATCCCTCCTGTTCCCATCCCACTCATCCCTGCTCTACCCAGGATATCTATTGTATTTCCCCTTCCCAGGGAGATTCATGCACCACCACCCCCAGACCTCTTTGTTATTTAGCCTCTCTGGGTCTGTGGATTGCAGCCCTTTTTCTAATTCCATCCATTTGCCTGCAAATTTCATGATGCTATTTTTTTTTTAACAGCTGAGTAGTACTTCATTGTGTAAATGTACCACATTTCCTTTATCCATTCTTCAGTTGAGGGAGCAGGGGCTGTCTCTGACTCTTTTACCTCCTTTTGGGACCCCTTTCCCCCTACTGGGTTGCCTCATCCAGTCTTAATATGAGGGGAGGTGCCTAGTCTTATCAAAAGTTGATATGCCATGTTTGGTTAATATCCCTGGGAGGCCTGCCCTGTTCTGAAGGGAAAGGAGAAGGAGTGGATCATGGAGGGTGGGGAAGGTGGGGGGCAATGGTATGGGAGGAGGGAGGAGAAACTGAGGTCGGGATGTAATATATGAGAGAAGAATAAATAAACAATAATAAAAAAAACCTTCATACATAACCTGCACAGCAGATCTTTGCAAGGAGTTCAGCCCTTCTACACATTTCTGGTTCTCAGACACTTATCTTAGGATTCTTGGTGTAAGCCACTGCAACCTTACAACTCGTGCATTTGGCATGCCTGAAAATCCAGCAGCATACGAACAAGGCTGACTTCCTTCAGCTAATATGGGAAATGGACGGGCCTCATTTTGTCCCAGCTCTAGTGCTTCTTAATCCCTAAATGTCTGATTCCAGAACAATATGTCAGCAGCTGACCCCTTTGCAGAAGTGCTTCCCAGAGGTTATGTCCTTTCAGGTTCTCTTCCTGCGCCCCCCCCCCCCCCCCCCCCCCCGCCCAGGCATTCTCCTTTCAAATGAATGGCTTTAAAATGAAATTATATTCTTATATACCCTGGGGCCTTCAATGGGAGGACACTCTCCAAGACACCTTTCTTATTGTTTCGATGGTAAGTGTCTGGTTTCTTTTTAGTGCTGCTAAAATCTTTAACACCGTAGTTGCTTCAGCTAAAACTACCGAGTCCATACTCCTTGCTCACCAAGCTTTAGAGAACCCTGAAAATAAGATTCATAATAGAGGCTATGATTTCACCAACAACTAGAAATAAACTTTTGTATTTTCACATGGAACCTATACAACAGCATATTTTTTTTTCAAATAATTCTGTTCTTTTTTTCTTCCAGTTCTCTTTGAGCAATAACCATTGTAGAGCCATATGAATACGGTCTTGACATTTTCTCTGCTAAATCAATTAGTCCATTACTTTTGTATTCAGCCTTGCCCAATTTTTCAGGTCATGAGGGGAATGTAGTCAGATCAGAATATAGTATAAATCACCAGTAGCCCAATTTCTGATAGTTTTTTTTCCTATCTGAAATTTTATGAACATAGTCTTCATCATCTACATTTCTGTCAGAACTCTGGTCTCCAAACTCTCACTAGAATAACCTATTAAGTTCTGCTTACATTACTATAAGACTTCTCTAAACCACATCTTCAAACTCTTCTATAGTTCTGTAGATAAGTTCCAAAGACCTAAGAACCTCATGGGCATGTTTATTATAGCAATAAACACGTTACTTTGTCACTCATTTCTGGTATTATTTGTATGTGATCATAAGCAAATCACCTGCCAAAAACAACTTAAAGAAAGAAAGGTTTAACTTGCTCACAGTCTCAAAGAGGGGCAGCCTCAATTCTTCATAGCATGGAGTGGACATCAGCAGAAGCTTATGGTAGAGGCTCCAGGAAGCAGAGAACACAGTCTGAAATTTGGAAGAGAGATAATCCTATAATTCCCACCCCTTACTTCTTTTAGCCAAACCCATATCCTAAAGGCTCCACCACCTTCAATATACTAATACAACAAACTGGGACCAAGTTACCAAAACATGAGTCTCTGGGGGCATTTCAGATTCAAACAATAAGTCTGTGTATGTGTGTATGTACGTATGTATGTATGTATGTATGTATGTATGTATGTATATATGTGTGTGTTTGTATGTGTATGTATGTATGTATGTGTGTATGTGTGTGTATGTATGTATGTATGTATGTGTATGTATGTGTATGTGTGTGTATGTGTGTGTGTATGTATGTATGTATGTATGTGTGTATGTATGTATGTATGTATGTATGTATATATGTGTGTATGTGTATGTATGTATATGTGTGTATGTATGTATGTATGTGTGTGTATGTATGTATGTATCTACCCACCCATCCATCTGTGGAGGTTTGAATGAGAATGGCTCCCACAGGCTCATCTATTTAGTTCACAGTTGGTAGAACTGTTTTAGAAGGATTAGGAGGTGTGGCCTTTTTGGAGGAGATGTGTCACCGGGGGTGGGCTTTGAGGTTTCAAAATCCCACACCAGGCCCAGCCTTGCTCTCTGCCTCCTGCCTGAAGATCAGGATGTAAGCTCTTAGCTACTGCTCTAGCACCATGCCTGCCTCCCCGCCACTGTGCTCCCTGCTGTGATGGTCATGGACTAACTCTCTGAAGCTGTAAGCCAGCCCCAATTAGATGCTGGCTCTATTAGTTGCTTTGGTCATGTTGTTTTGTCATGGCGATGGCATAGTAACTAAGACACCATCCATCTGTTTTTTAATTTCTCTATCCATATGTCCCGTGATCCTTTACAGAATCACCCTCTTTCAGTAGATAAGCATTTACTTATTTGAGCAGTAAGTTAAAAAAGGTAGCTGACACTCAAGAACTGGACTGTTTATTGTCCTCTTATGAAACGAATAAAGTATTTAGTATAGAGCATGTATGTAGGGATGGCCAGTGATAAGACCCTGGGTAAATAGAGATACCTGCAATTTGCCTTTTTCCATGGTTAAAAGGGAAATTACACTATTTAAGGCTTTAGATAAAACGATAGCTATATCAAAATAGTCTTATTAGTCAGAGCAGCAACTTTTGATGTATCATGAAACATACTGAGATAGAGGATGTATTTATAAAAGATAAATTTTTGATGGTGGTTCAGAAATGCTGTAAGTGTTCCCATGTTAAACCATTTGGCCAGTTTCAGAATGTCGTTTTCTGCTCTCACATATATTTGTAATTTTAGAACAAATGTAAGATGTTTCTCTTGTGGATAAAAACATCTGGCTTTGAGTCACTGAATTGTCTAATGGAACAAGCAGCAGAAGCATTCCAGAGTGATAATGGACAGGCAATTTGAGCACACTGTTTAGCTTACTTAGCTCCTCTAGGGAGCAGATATTTCATCATGTGGAATAAGAATTAGCTTTAGAAGGGGCAGTGATAACACTAGAATTTCCCAGATCTTTGCCTCCAGAGACACTACCTAATCCAAGTATTGAACCTTTGGAAATGGGGATGGTGAGTACCCATAGACTAAAATTTAAATTCAGATCAAAGCAAGGGATTTAATAAATTGCTATGGCGAGGCATAACTGAATGTTAGCTATACTGCTAGGATGGCTAAGACAATGGGTTCTACATATTCCCTACAAAGCCAAATGTATCTTAAGGATGCTGACCACTGTAAAGCTTCAATTTATAAATAGAATATAAAATAGATATTATTTGGGCTTGCAATATAAATCTTGGAGGACATAATTATAACTACAACATGATTAACAATATTAAAGACCTCTGGTTTTCATCTTATTACCTATGGGTTGGAGCTTATGCCCTGAACTTATATTTTAAGTGTCTTGGAGTATTTTATATTTCCCATAGCCTACATATAGTACTGAAATAATTTGGAATATTTCAGGTCCATTGATGCTAGATAGACACTTATGATGAGTTCAGGCATTTTGCAAAATTAATAGGAAACTGATTGGAGAGAGCAATCTAGGTGTCTCAAGATCAGACCGGAGAACAGAAAAAAGCTGTCCAGATGAGTAACTGTGAAGGCAAGTCATGGCAATGTTTGTCATAAGGGAAGCATGACTTTTTTCTCTTTCACATGTGTATGCTTTATTGGGAGGACTCAAGCATCTGGTCTTAATTTTGTCTGTCTGCAATGGGCAATAAAGGTCTTCCAATAAAAAAAAAAACTGACTAAAACAGCTTTCTTCAAAAGCAATCATAGGGTCACAGTTTGTAAGTTGCAGTCTTGGCAATTGTACGTGACCTTGAACTGGGGAACTCAGAAATGAAATCTGAGAGGAAGTAGTCAATGGCATCATTCTAACCCTATGGTTTATGTTAAATATCTTAGGGGAAAAACAAGCAAACAAAATCCCACAGAAAGCAACTTTTTTCTAGAAAAAAGTGGTATTTTTAGATGTTTGGGTAAGGCCAGCTCTCCAGATGTCCCATTTTCCTCCATAAATAATGACTAATGCTTAAAAAAAAATAAAAAAAATAAAGTAGCGTTGGACTCACAAGGAGTTTGGGGGTTTCGTCAGAAGGACCGGTGTGGACCATTGGATTGTTTGCTTGTGATTCTGGAATGAGTTCTGGAAAGCAGTTGAGAGTACCTTTCCTCGGTTGGGTGTTTAGGACTCCACCCCCATTGACCACAGAAAGGAGGAAGAAGGTGAAATGGACCAACTGCTCTTCTGGACTAGAGAGGGCGCATTGATAGTCTTGAGAGGATGTGAGGGTTACACCAGTAGGAAGTATGCTCACTTCTGGGTGCGGCTATGTATAGCATGAATTGTTAGAAGGTCTTATTAATAAAAACAAACCCGGAGCCAGGTATTGGGGTGAAGGCTGAAAGGTCAGAGAAACAGAACCAGCAGCAGCTAACCTCACCTTGCCAGTTCCTCAGCTGATCCTGTTTCCTCAAACTGGAAGCCTCTATGTTCTCATCCGAATGGATCTCAGCTGAACTGCTGCTCAAAAGCCAAAAAGCTTAACCAGGCTCGAGTTCCTGGTCCTCACGCCTTATATACCTTTCTGCTTCCTGCCATCACTTCCTGGGATTAAAGGTGTGAGTCACCATTTCTGGCTTTGAACTCACAGAGATCCAGAAGGATTTCTGCCTTTGGGATGCTAGGATTAAAGGTGTGTGTGCCACCATTTTCTGGCCTCTAAATCCATCTAGTGGCTGTTCTGTTCTCTGATCCCAGATAAGTTTATTAGGGTGCACAATATATTGGGGAACACAATATCATTAGCTATGGACATGTCAACAAAGTGAAGATGATGGAGTAAGTGATGGGGCACATCATGGAAGAGGATGCCACACTGGTGAGGGTGGTTGACAGTATGAGCAGACATTGGGTATAACAGAATAGACTGTGTAAGCAGATTAAAAGTTCTATGAGACACCTTCTAGCTTTTCAGGGAAAATATAAATACCACACCTAAAAGATTGTTCTCTACTTAGTGCAGTTTCTCTAGTGAAAAATCTCAGTGGATAAATCCTGGGAATACATCACCATGAGACTGATAACAATGGAATTCAAAGAACATGAGCAAGCTCAAAGCCTACAGTAAAAATACAGAGATATTTGTTGCTGAATGGTGAAGGATTTGGCTTACAGAACCAGGAAATAAATACGTGAATAATGCAGAAGGGAAAAGAGCATATAACAAATACAGATTTCTTCTGAGTCAGTTGGTAGTAAATCCTGACCAGTGACAGGAAAGTTGACTCCTGTACCTTATATACAGCCAAGATATTATGGAAGTATTATTAGAAAGAGTTAAACTTAGGCAGCTGTATTTGGAAAAGCACGGTGGAAACAATAACAGAAAGACAAAATAAGCACAGAGAGTTTATTTTATTAAATGATATAATTGAAACCCATAACCATAAAGACTGTTCAAGTTAACAGGGTACCACAGGATGCTTTGATATGTGGATATACTATGCAGTGATTAAGTCAGGTTAACTCCATCATTTCCCCTCAGAAGCTGCCAGTTCTTTATGGTTAAAACATTCTTTTATTTTTTCTAGCTTGTTGAAAAACAGTATAGCATTGTTCTTGTTAAATCCATCCTGCTTCACAAGACCATGTGGAGCTTCTACCTCTGGTGTAACTGTCACTGAGGGAATATTCTGTCTCTTCCATTGTTAAAGACATGAGCTGGGGAGATATGGCAGCAGGTAAGAGTGCTTGCTGCACAGAGGTGAGCTGAGCTCAAGTCCTCAGTACCAACATGAGAAAGTCCAAGATGACTGCTTGTACCTGTAATCCCAGCGATGTCAGGGTCAGGACAGAGATGGTTGGATTTCTGGAGCTTGTTGGTTCCAGCTTAGCTCCACATTCAGTGAGAGGACCCTGTGTCAAAGGGATGAGGTGGAAATGATTGAACAGTATATCCAATATCTTGAGCCAGCCTCTTCACACCCACGCAGCCACTCATATCCCCACATATACGTACACATGTATCAAACATTATACATAAATCATACACAAAAAATTTTCAAAGACTACAAGTTAGCAGGGTATCATGAGATGCAATAAATATGCAATTAATAGACACTTGAAGCTTAAACAGAGGTTTGTTTTTTTTTAGAAAAGAAACAAAATACATTTTAAACACAGAGAAATTCAGACAGAAATTTGAAATTGATTTTTAAAAAATAGATTATTTGGTTTTGTCAAATTGACACAAACCTAGATGTATCTGGGAGGAGGTGATCTTAATTGAGAAAATTACTCCATAGGATTGGCCTGTAGGCATGTCTGTTGGGCACTGTCTTGATTAATGACTGATGTGGAAGGCCAACCCTGGGCAGGTGGTCCTGGGGTGTGTAAGGGAGGAGGCTGAGCAAGCCATGGGGAGCAAGTCAGCAAGCAGCATTCCTCCATGGCCTCTTTATGAGGTCCTGCCTCTAGGATCTGGCCTTGAGTTCTTGCCCTGACTTTCCTTCATGCTGGACTGTAAGCTGTAAATTGAAATAAACCCTTTTCCCCACAAGTCGTTTTTAGTCATGCATTTTATCACAGCAATAGAAACTCCAATGAAGCTTAAGTTTAGTGGAAGGATATTGGGCAAAATAAAATATTTAAAAGACAAAATATAAATTGCATATTTAATTAAAAAAGAAATGGAAAGCTGACAAAGCCCATAACAATTTACAAAATTGAATCTAGTTAAAATTTTTCTCCTGGGATGAACATTTGAGTCACATAACTGTACATACAGGCTGACTATAAAAACTTTTTTTTAAAGGAAATGTCATGTTGCAATGTTGTGTAAACTATTCACAATAATAGAAGGGATAAAAAGACTCAAATGTGGGAAAGACAAATTGACAAATTTAGGCAGGCAAAACAGAACAGATATAAAAGACAGAATTGTTGAAGAGGAAAAGCTTAATGGAAATGTTGCAAAAATGGGTTGGACTTGACACAACATTGACTTTGGATTTTGATCACGTGTTAATAAATAAATCACTTTGAGGAGCTTAAAGCTTTAAATGTAAAATGAAAAGAAATCCATACACAGCTTCGTCTCTGTGATTTTAGGACGGGAATTAAAGAAAGGATTTATAAAGTGATAGTAATGCTTAAAAAAAACTTAATAGAATTTTCTAAATCTGGAGTCCTTCTCCATGAAAAATGCTACTAGAAAAAGTGAAAAAGCAAAACAGAGAGGAAGATTTTTATGACTCATACCTGATGACAAGTGTTCAGAACACCCAAAGAAAACCTTAAAGCAACATAAATCACCTCAAAGGGTAGGGGCATGTTTTATAGACATATTGCATATATTCTATGCATATCAAGGATTGCATAGGAATGTGAGAAGGGGTTAGAAAAGATGGATACAAGTAGAAATAAACCAATAAAAGTGATTTATATGATTAAAGTCAGAAATAAATGATAGAGGATAAGGACAAAAATATAGATGAGGAAATCCAATCCAAATCCTGCTCATGCTCTCTCTCTTCCTCTCTCCCTCCCATCTCTCCCTTTCTCCCCCTCCTGCTATAATAGGGCAGACAAAGGAAGTATGAACCTACACTTCAATGAAATGAGAGATATAATCAGATACATGACACCTGTCACAATATTTATAAAAGAATAAGCATTATTTGAAATACAGGGCAAAGGCTTTAAAAGCCTTTAAGGGAGTGAGGTGCTGATAAATCAATCAATGTTGACTACTTAGTTGACTAAGAAAAAGGACTTGCCATTCAATACAATAACCAACGGTGCTTTGTAGGGGTTGTGTGAGTGTGTTTGTGTTTGTGTGTGTCGCTTGATTTTTTCGCCTTGCCCACTGTCAGGACAAATCTCTGTCACCCGCCAGTCCCACAGCCGCTCAGACCCAACCAAGTAAACACAGACACTTATATTGCTTTCAAACCGTATGGCCGTGGCAGGCTTCCTGCTAACTGTCCTTATCTTGCTAACTGTGCTTTTATCTTAAATTGATCCATTTCCATACATCTATACCTTGCCATGTGGCTGGTGGCTTACTGGCGTCTTCACATGCTGCTGGTCATGGCGGCGGCTGCAGTGTCTCCTTCTGCCTTTCTGTCCTTTTATTTCTCCTCTCTGTTAGTCCCGCCTATCTTTCCTGCCTAGCCACGGCCGATCAGGTTTTATTTATTAACCAATCAGAGCAACTTGACATACAGACCATCCCCCAGCACAGCCAAGTGCAGACCATCTCAAACACCTGCACTCAGGCCCATGGTCCTAATCATCCTCTATACGGACCTGCTGGGTAACGCCACAAGGAACCTGAGAATGGGCTCCCACAGGACATACAGAACATCCCACAGCATGTGTGTGTGTAAATGTATATTTGTCTATATAAGTATTTGTGCGCTTTGTCTTATTTATTTGTTTTGCAATTACATGCTTGTCTTTAATTTGACCTTTGTTCTTTCTCCAGTGTAATCTGACATTGATATTGGAGGGTAAAGGTGACAGGAAGGAGAGGTACAAAGTAGAGAGCCACAGCAGGACAAACAGATTTAGACCGCACTTTAAGTAGACTATTATGTACTATAAATATGCTGATAATATATATTCATATTAATGCAGTGCATTATATTTAACGCAATATGATGAGCCGGTTATAATTTTACCTAATCCAAATGGCAGGATGTTTTGAGGCAAGTTAAAAAAAACCACTTACAGTTATCCTTACTTACAGTTGATTCTGTCCCAGCAGGGGTGATGATAAATAAATCACCTCATTCAAAGTTTTCTTTCTTCCTTCTCACCTTCAATATTTTTATGTCCCACAGAAGCACAGCACAGTAACTGAGTTAGAGTGCAAGAATAGGTACAATTCACACACACACACACACACACCCATAGGTGTGCCCAGGCTTTCCACAACTTCTGTAGCTCAGGGAATATCATGGAAGAGGAGTAAAGAGGTTGTAAGGGCCAGAACCATGCGGTGAAACAGTTTCCTATAGATATATCTGCATCAGTAAGACGTGAACAATGGCATTATATGCAGGCATGCTAAAGTGAAAGGGGAAAAAATCAAATGGACTCCCCTCCCCTAGACAAGGAACTGCAGGCCACGACTGCTATGAGAGGGAGAATTTGCT
The DNA here is from genome assembly GCF_049852395.1 of Peromyscus maniculatus bairdii. NCBI lineage: Eukaryota > Metazoa > Chordata > Mammalia > Rodentia > Cricetidae > Peromyscus > Peromyscus maniculatus. Next base: position 54,739,078 of record NC_134867.1, on the reverse strand, counting down.
TCTTCCAGGGATTTGATCCCCAGTTGGTTGTCCAATACAAAATGGTCAGCCCTGAAATCATATACTCACAGACAACAAAAGCCGACTCAGCTGGCTGTATTTATATATGTGGGCACCTCTAACACGTATATGTAACAAGAACTGGGGAAGAAGAGGCTCTCAATTAGAGAATGGAGGATCATGGGACAAATTGGAGGCAGGAGATTTGGGAGGGGCTGGTGAGAGAAAAGGCAAGGGGGAAGTTATGGAATTAATTTTAGTTAAAAATCTATTGAATAATAAATAAGTATGAACATGAAAATATTCCTTGAAGTCTAGGATGGAGGCTGCTCTGGGTGTGCAACCTTTAATGCAACGCCCATCCTCACCATTTGCTATTCCTTTCTTCTGTTAATGGGGGAACAGAAATGATTGCAGGAAAGAGTCAACAGAAGCTTGAGGTGCAGATGGCAAGCTCTAACCAGGGCTCCACCGCTCTTGATCAAGTACCCAAGCCTGAGGTTCATGGTACTACTGCCCACCTCCAGGCATGAAGGTTGAACCCTGAAATTTGGAGAAGTGACAGAAAAAAAAAAGCATTTGCTACTTATAAGTTACTTCAACTGGCATCCTCTTTTCTAATATTTCTTACACTAAAGTCATTGAATATTCCATGCTCTGTCTATAAGTCACACACATAAATTACTGTGAGGATCCACAAAAATTACTATGAGAACACACAAAAATACTATCAGGTTCCACAGAGGCTGGAAAAAAAACAGGAAAGAACAAAGTGGCATAAAGGAGGTTGCTGTGGGATGGTCTGTATGTCAAATTGCTCTGATTGGTCAATAAATAAAACACTGATTGGCCAGTGGCCAGGTAGGAAGTATAGGCGGGACTAGCAGAGAAGAGAATTGAGAAAACAGGAAGATGGAGGGAGTCTGCCAGCCTGAAGTAACTTGAAGTAACTTATAAGTAGCAAACGCTTTTTTTCTTTCTGTCACTTCTCCAAATTCCAGGGTTCAACCTTCATGCCTGGAGGTGGGCAGTATTAGTACCATGAACCTCAGGCTTGGGTACTTGATCAAGAGCAGTGGAGCCCTGGTTAGACTGCCAGCCGCCCCCATGACAAGCAGTATGTGAAGATGCCGGGAAGGCATGAGCCAGGTGGCAAGGTATAGATTTATAGAAATGGATTAATTTAAGATGTAAGAACTAGATAGCTAGAAACCTGAGCCATTAGGCCAAACAGTTTGTAAGCAATATAAGTCTCGGGCTGGAGAGATGGCTCAAAGGTTAAGAGCACCGACTGCTCTTCCAGAGGTCCTGAGTTCAATTCCCAGCACCCACATGGTGGCTCACAACCATCTGTAATGAGATCTGGCGCCCTCCTCTGTATACATAATAAATAAATCTTTTTAAAAAAAGCAATATAAGTCTCTGTGTTTACTTGGTTGGGTCTGAGCGGCTGTGGGACTGGCGGGTGACAGATTTGTCCTGACTGTGGGCCAGGCAGGAAAACTCTAGCTACAGGAGGTTTTGACCAGTACTCTACAGTCACACATGAGCCACCCTGGAGAAATAGCTGAACTATGTACTCTACACTCTGTAGTACCAAGCAGAATTAGAAGAAGGAAGAGAAGGAGGAAAGGCAGATAGAGAAGAAGAAGAAGAAGAAGAAGAAGAAGAAGAAGAAGAAGAAGAAGAAGAAGAAGAAGAAGAAGAAGAAGAAAAGTATACACAAAACACACAAACCTTTTCAAAGAAGCTACCTTCAACCAAGAGGTGCTGGGCTCTCAAGGAAACTCAACAGATTGAGAATGTGGACCACCGTGAGCAAGCTTCCAAAGAAAATGTGGACCCTTATGAACAAGATTCCAAAGATAACACGACTGGATCTGGCAACAGAATGGGTGATACATAGAAAGATAGTCAGGCTTCCTGTTTTAACATGGGAAACTGCTTTTCCTGTGTTTTAACTTACCATCATTCAGTAGTCAATTAACTAAGCAACATACTAAACAAAACCAAGAGGCAGGAAGAACAACCTGGAGAACTTTGTAGCCAAAGAGAGGAAGCTGGAAGAGCAACTGTCAGGAGCTGGGAGAATAATTAGTGGTAAAGTGCTTGTCTAGCATTCTCAAGACCCTGGGGTTCTGTATACATCACCCAGCAACCAACAAAGGAAGAAACAAAATGGCTTAAATCATGGGTGGTCATTGAGCAGTCGGATGATGTTACAAGATCTCACCCAAACAGCATGGATGTATTTATATACCCAGCCCTGCTTGATACAAATGAAAAGGAAACAGAAAAATGAGAATTCAGGCAGATAAGAATGCAAGTAATGAGATTCTGCTGAACTTTCTTTGAAGACAAGATTTTAAAACACTTGAGCCAGTCAAGAGGTAAAAGGAGAACCAGGGGAAGGATTTAAAGTGAGCCATGACTTGATTTTATGGTGGGACAGAGAGAAAAACAAATGAGAGAATGGGGTATAGAGGTGATAGGTGTCAAAAGATAGAAATGTTAAAATGAAAATATGAAACAGAAAATCCCGAGGAGTGGAGAATAATACAAGTACATCATTTTCATTGTCTTTGTTGCTAAAAACCTATGTTTTTTTTTGTTTTGTTTTTTGTTTTTTTCGAGACAGGGTTTCTCTGTGTAGCTTTGTGCCTTTCCTGGGACTCACTTGGTAGCCCAGGCTGGCCTTGAACTCACAGAGATCCGCCTGGCTCTGCCTCCCGAGTGCTGGGATTAAAGGCGTGCGCCACCACCGCGAGGTGTCAGGATGGCCAAGTGGTCTAAGGCGCCAGACTCAAGGTAAAAATTTATGTTTTTAAAGTTGATAAATCAAGTAATAAGTCACATCCCTGAAAAATATGTTACCTAACACATAGATAATAGAGAAACAAAATAGGAAAAAGTATAGAAAAGGAAATATCAATTCTGCCATTGATCACACAATGTATCAGTTGTATGCTATATACAAAATGTGGGGCTATTTGTATGTCTGTATATAAAAACCTACATCCAAAATTAAATAAAATGAGTCAAGCTGGTCATATGGCACTAAAAGAAAGTAATGAGATTAAATTAACCAGAATGCATGGTATAGAAATAACACAAAAACAATCTATTGATAAATGTAAATCAGTTAAATGAACTCCTAAGGGAAAAGCTGGTTCAGTTGCAAAGCAAAACCAGGGGCTGGAGAGAAGGGTGAGCAGTTAAGAACAGGTCCAGCTTTCAGAGGAACTAGCATCCACACGGAACAACTCAAAACCACCTATACCACAGCTCCAGCAGATCTAATGCCCTCTTCTGGCCTTTGTGGGTACTGCACTCATCATGTACATACTGACACACAGACACACACATCCACATAATTAAAAATAAAATAAATCTTAAAAAACAAAACAGTAATACTTATTATTGAGTGAAATGCATGTTAAAAGAATTTATAAAAGTTAAAACAGGAAGAATAGAAAATATGTAGTGAGAAACACACAAAAATGAATCATTCTCAGTTTGGGGATTTAGCTCACTGGTAGAGTGCTTGCTTAGCAAGCACAAGGCCCTGGGTTCAGGCCTCAGCTCCAAAAAAAAAAAAAAAAAAAAGAATCATTCTCTTCAGAATAAAATCAAATCAGTTAAAATGGATTAAATGGGCATTAAAATAGGACAGTACATAAATATCAAGACACCAAACAACAGAGCATCAATATTCATTAGACATAAACTACTAGAATGTCAGAAAAACAAAACCCACTGATGATCTTCTTTAATGTGGTAATTTCAACCATCACAAGTCAAGCAAACAATGTAAGCAAGACTATAAGAGACACAATTAAGTGGATTGAGTCCAGACATTCTGGAAAAATATCTGTAGTTTTTAAGGGATGAAAGGAGAACCAGGGAAAGACTTTGTAGTGAGCTATGAATCAGTTTGACAGTGGGGCAGAAACCAAGATAAATGACATCATACACATCACAAGGTAGAAATGTGTGAACCAGAGAGGAGAGTATTATGGAATAATAAAACGGCATATTTTCATTGTCTTTTTGTAAAATGTATGATGCTATAAATACAGACTATCCATTAGCAATACCCCAATAAGCCCCACGAATAAAAATATACATTTTAATCAAAATTCAATAAAAATTAAGATATTGTAGACTCAAACCATATCTACCAGAAGAAGTTTGAAACTATAGAGAAACAAAACCAAGAGATTAAAAAACTTGTGAGGACTATTTAGTGAAAATGAAATCTGCACTAAATGATTAAAAAACAAACAGTAAAATAAATGCCCAACACAAGAATTTAGAATAGTCATAGCAAATTGAAAGAAAACAGAAGAAAATGAATAAAAATCAAGGAGACAATAGTAAATTAGGAACTAAAAAATTATTAAAAATAATGATTAAATCTCATGTGAATTCTTTGGGGTTGAAAATAGACCATAAAAATTTTAAGTTGTTAAAGAGAAGGAAGCGTAATGCTACTAAATAAAACATAAAAAATGTTAATGGGAAACAACAAAGACATGAAGGGAATTTAAAAATGCAAATGAGACAACTCTGCTCATATTGTGCAATTTAATTTGATGAAATACATTTTCTGAAAGAATGTAAATTGCTAAAATTGCCCCCCAAAGAGAGTGAATAATAGCACTAAGTGCTGCTTAGTCTATGATGGGCAGTATTCCAAGGGCCTTGCATACCTCAATTTTTTTTATTATTATTCACAACCAACTACTGAGGTGAGTATTGTTTTGCTTTATTATGTTATTTTCAGATGGAGAAATGGAAGCACAAGCATGTCATTATCCAAAGGCCGCAGCTAGCCAGGTTCAGACGATGGATGTAGTCATGACTGTCTGACTAGGGTCTGTGAGTTCAGCCAGCTTCATGCTTTACCTGTGAGAGAGCCTAAGTAAACTAATACCCGCAAAAGTAGGGAAGGCTGAAAATGAGTAACTTTTTGCAAACAGCATCAGTCTAGAGAAGAGGAAACAAATATTCTTACCCGGCTTTGTATGAGAGCTAATCAACACTTTCTGACTAGTTCAAGAGAGAAGCAGAGACTCTCTCAAGGTTTTATTTTATGTAAAGAAAAGCCAACTTTGATGTTGATGATCCCAAGATATATAACTCAAAATGTTAGCAGATCTGGGAGAGGGAAAGTCATTACATTCAGTTGGGTACCAACTTGTGAGCCCACCAGGATCCAGTCGATAGTTTTGAACCTGTAGGCATCCAGATGGGTCTGATTCAAATGGTTGGGTCACAAAAATCAACAAGAACAAAAACAAAAACAAAGAAACCCCAAGCACAAAAAGCCATGGATGTAGGAAAGGGATTTGTAAGAAGGTAGAGGAATGAAAGTTTAGGAGGGAAATGAAATAGGGTGAGAGGGTAATCAGAATGCATTTTATACATGTATGAAACTGTCAAAGAAGAAATTTAATTGATAAAAATATTAACAAGTGAAGCTGGCATCTCAGTAGTGCTGAAGTTTCTATGTAAACAGAATTCTAGACAAACAGAATTGATCAGCACATTAACAACACAACGAAGTACATTTTACTCTAGTTAATACCGCAAGAGTATTTAGAAGTAAACCTGGTTTAATATTCATCAATGAAATGTCCACTGGAGGAGGAAGAGTCAGTTTTCTTCTGCAGTACATGGTAGGTTACTCATGTCCCAGTGGAAGGTGCCCTTATGGTCATCACCAAATGGACTCAGTAGGTTACACCAGGAGAAGAGGAGCAGGAGGAGGAAGATGGGAGGGAGAGAAGGAGAAGAAAAGGAAGTTGGGAGGGAGATGGTAAAGGGCTGTTCAAACCCAGGAGGGATAAGGGCCTCAGAAAATAGTAAGGTGGGAGCTAGGGGATGAAAAATAGAGAAGAGAAAGTAAGAATAGAAAAGCAATACCTAGGGCCAGAAGGTCTTGTATAAGCTGATAACTTATGCCAAGCAAGTGTATTAAGAAATGCAGCAAAAATATACACTATTTGCAGTGGGGGAAAAATAGTCCAGGTCAGTAGAGAGCTAAGCCAGAGAGTGTTTGCTAAGTGAACACAGGGGGCTGCAGACACAGCTGCCTAAGGACTGATAACCACAGCCCAGAGGCAACAATCAGGCCCCAGGAGCTGCCATCTTGATTCGTCTTTGAGGCCCTGGCTCCAGCCCCCGACCAGCTTTGGCAAGTCTGCTCCTGGGCAAGGCCACAGAACTGAAGTTCCCTTTGTCGTTTCTTTCAGGGAGAAAGTTTAAGGTCAGTCTGTCTCCTCACAGAGGGGTGCCCAGGAGGAGTGTGAGGTTGTGGGAACATGTAATGTGATCTAAGTACATTACATGCATGCATGAAATTGCCAATGAATAAGTTAGAATAAAAAAACAACTAAAAAGATATAAGAATTATGTATCTGCAGTGATATGATATGGAAAATAAAGTTAGTAAAATTAATTTCTGTTAATTTGTTGTTGGACAGTAGTTTCTTGTCTTGGAACAGGAAATTGCCCTGTGTGTGGTGACTGCAATGATTGCTGCTGTGTGCCTCAGATTATGTTTCTCAGACTAGTTGCCTAATAAAGAGCAGAGGAATAAACTTAAATATGGATAAAAATAGGCATGGTGTGCTTCTGCCCTCCCTGTAAGAGGATGGTTGTAATTAAAATGGCCAAACTGTAGAATCTTGGCAAGGACATCATGTAACCAGAGCTGCTTCTATGAAGCTCTTAGGATATTTATTGGAATAAACACTTTGAAAACTGGTTTTGAATGCCAACTAATACTCAATGTTTGCATATCTCCTGACCCAGAAGCAAGTGTACTAGTCTTGTACATGTTTACATATTCTATATGTTGTATAAATATATACAAATGTGATAAAGCCTGATGGTATTGGCACACACCCTTAATCCCAGCACTTGGGAGGCAGAGGAAGGAGGACCTCTGAGTTCAAGGCCAGCCTGGTCTATAGACCTAGTTGTTACACAGTGAAACCCTGTCTTGACAAATAAAACAACAACAACAAAAAAGTTCATGTATCTACCTGAAGACAAAAGCACAAAATATGTTTGCAAAATTCTTTGTGTGGTATGTCACAACTTATTCATGACAGCATCAAACTTCAAATAACCAAATTCCAATCAACAGTAGAATACATGGGAAAATGGTGGTGACTTTGTTCAAAGGGGACTACCAAATGGCTACCAACTATACCTGCTGCTACTTGAAGAAATCATGTCACTGTCATAACAATTCACGATAAAACTAGCCCCACAAGGCTCCATTGTGTGTGATTCCATTTATGAAGGTGAAGTATGAAATTTCAAGTCTCTCTACACTCTAGGAGCTATGGGGTAAGAAGTGAGGCCTGGCTGAGAGAAGCTTCTGATATGCTGGGAATGGTGCGTATTTTGTTCTGTGTGTTCCTTGCAATGGTTTAAATGTACATAACATTCATCAATATCTACACTCCAAAGATCTGTATCAGGGCTGGGGAGATAGCCCAGATTGCCACTTGCTATGAAAGCTTGACCACCTGAGTTCAGATCTCCCAAACTCACATCAAAGAAGGCACAGTAGTGTGAGGATCTGTAATCCTCACATGTCCCTGCTAGGAGATGGGAGATATAGACAGGAATTGGCCCAAACTCACTGGCCAACTAGCCTGGCATTCTAGAGGTAAACAAGAGGGACCATAGTCCTTCAGTTTCATCCGTGAAGGGCCTTCTCTAATGTGGAAACACAAAAGCAATGAAAAGAAAGTTTTTTTTCCCCATCAGAATCAATGTGAGAATGTCCCTTTCTGTTTCTCAGGCATAGATATGGTTAACTTCACAGCCTTTCTTGAGTGAGTATATGTAGGCATACCTTGTGGCTCAGCCACTCTATTCCTCAATATGCACACTTAAGAAAATGATATATTTCTACACATACACAGAGATTATACAGTATTGTTGGTAAAACCAAAGAACAAGAAACAAATGGGTGTCTGAGAGTAGATAAGTAACAGCGGTATTGCAAATGAAGAAGTACTACGCAATAGTGTAAAGGGGAGAATGATCAGACAAAGAAGTTCAAAACAGCTGGATAAACAATAGTGGTATTGCATTGGGGACGAGATTTTGCTTTTGTTTCTACAGAAGAAAAGCTGTAGATATTGTCAAAATTGGTAAAGGTTCAATTTGAATAAGAGAGACCCCTTAATTAGAAGAGGTGATAGTTCATCAAACAGCATGATCATCCAGTTTTAATTAACTTATGTCACTAACAGATATTATTCATTTAATCAGATGTAACTTGCCAAAAGGGAACCTCCCCAAAGTTAGGCTTGGGGAAGGATTTTTGTTTTTGTGTCTTTCATGGTCAGGTACATTGCATTGACAAATCTTATAGTGATGGAATAGGCTGTTTGGAAGATGATGTTGAATTAAGGCATAACCCAGTGCAAAAGTAAAGCAAAAACAGGTCAAGATTGATTTTCACAAAAGATTATATGCAAACATTATGGTGCTGCTATGGCATGGTCTGTATGTCAAATGCTCTGATTGGTCAATAAATAAAACACTGATTGGCCAGTGGCCAGGCGGGAAGTATAGGTGGGACTATCAGAGAGGAGAATTGAGAGAACAGGAAGGCAGAAGGAGTCACTGCCAGCTGCTGCCAGGACAAGCAGCAAGTGAAGATGCCGGTAAGCCACGAGCCACGTGGCAAGGTATAGATTTATGGAAATGGATTAATTTAAGCTATAAGGATAGTTAGCAAGAAGCCTGCCACGGCCATACAGTTTGTAAGCAATATAAGTCTCTGTGTTTACTTGGTTGAGTCTGAGCGGCTGTGGTACTGGCGGGTGACAGAGATTTGTCCTGACTGTGGGCTAGGCAGGAAAACTCTAGCTACAAGGTGCCACATGATGTGATTGACTTTGTTGGTTCTGTGTGCTTACATTCTAAAAGAATAAAATGGTTATCAGAAAACAACATGTTTTAAATGATTACTTATTTTATTGAACTTGGTGATATGTTTAGCTAAATTATATATAAAGATAAGTAAATCAGAAAATATAGGACCCCAAACAGAATAATATCATTTATAACACACTTCTCCCTGCTGGCATGCTTTAAGAGAGATGTGATTTCCTTATTACGAAAGTGATTTGTTTTATTATTGTTACAAAAGAATTACCCCAGTTCTAATTTAATGAATGACTAATTCTGGCAACTGAAATTCTACTTTCAAGCTGAAAGATAAAAGTATGAAACAAAGTTATAACATTATTAACACCATGCCAACAATACTTTACAATAATTGAAGTATAGTGATATGACCACACAGCCATCACCAATCCTGCTGAGCTAATACACAGTTAGAAGGAGAGATGGCTTTCCTTCCTTCATTTCATCAAGGAAGAGGGTCACGACGACGACGACGACGACTTTCAAGAGGTAATTACTATTTTATTTTACTGCAAATATTCAGATCTTTGTTTTGTTTTTGTTTTGAAACAGGGTCTTCATGTAGTCCAGGGTGACCTCCATCTCACTATGGAGCTGAGAAGGGACTTGAACTCTGGATACTCCTACCTCCACAGGTGTTTGTTATTTGTGGCACAATAGTTCACATCCTGGGCACAGTGCAGATGCAATGATTTTATTCTTTCATTTTTTTTACACCTTGAAAGAACCAAAGAATGATTGTAAAATATCCAGAGAGAGGAACTATCTATGACATAAAATTGAAATTCTCACTCTCCTCTGAACCTGAATTGTGCATACGGCATTCTCAGCTCCAGCTTCTTTGGGTGTTACATCAGAATGTCTTTATGATCCCCTTCAGTTCAGTTGACTGGTACTTAAAACATTGTGAGCTGAGTCCAGCGTCATTGAGCAACATTTTCTCACCAGTTGTTGCTGCCTTAGGAGAACCTCCTTGTAGCATTACACAACAAGGTTTCATAGAATAGGTTTGCATGTGGTAAGCAGAATGGCTAACATATGGCCCTAATTGTCTTCCTGACACACAGTGGTCAGCTGCCAACTTCTTGATGACTTCTTTAGTAGCTAGGAGCAGTGTATACTGGTGTCTATCAGGGTCAAGAGGACTATGTTTGCTAGGAGGAGGAAACGCTTCAGGCACCTAAGGGTTAATTTACATACTTCTTTAGGTACAAGTTCATCAGGGTGAGAGGAACAACCTCTATCTATGAATTTCTGTTCTCTTATGTACCAGTTTATTTCATTGGAGCAGGCCTACCCCTTACGATGTTTACGCTAATGTAAGTAATTCACACAAATTAGGTCTTTATCAGTAAGTAGAAACTGTTGTGCTGACAAGATTGGTTTAAATTCTATCCTCGTTTTCATAGGCAATTCAACATTAATTTTTCAATAAAAGAAAGAGATGTTGGAATTCTCAAGTATGATTTCAGTTGTGATTTTGTGTTTTTCTTTCCTGAAAACTAATTATGGGTCAGGTCTGGTTGGTAACCACACCAAGAGTTTCCACACACCATCATTTAAACATCCTGTCCAGGAACTGGGTCCTACCATGTCAAGCACAAGATCTGATTTTGAAGAGGTGTTCATAAAACATGGGTGTTTTTGAAATCCCTTCTCCTGGAAAGATGTGAATAATGTTTAACCCCTTCTCCTCAGCTCCCAACATCAAAATATAGTACAATTCCACCAAAATTTACCCTGGGCTACCAATGAGTGTGCTCGTCTAACATATAAAGCACTGGTTACTGATAGAACTGTGTATGTGACCCCAAAGCAGCCACACTGTAAAGACTTCTCTCGGCATGAGTGATGACTTACTCACAGTTACATAGATGAACCCCTCCCTAGTCTTCCTCAGTCTTTATAGCCTAGCCCCTCTTTGAGACTCCAAGGCTACACACAGTTAAGGCAGAATTGCATACAAGTCCAATGGTCCTCCCTACCTCTACCCCTCCTGTGAGGGGATAGCAATAGCCAACAAGCCCAGCTGTGATGATCTTTTGTAAGCAGACACAGCTGTACTTATGAAGACGGTAGTTATTATGCTCAGGGGATGGTGTTGTACAACACTGGGGAGAAAACCAGCCAATGTGTAGTTAGCTCCCCTCCCCCCAGATGGTAGTAGAGCAGCCTGTGAGTATCTCCTAAATTGTAGCCAAGGAAACACTCCAATAGGTACTCATTTCAGAACATGGTACCCACCTATTCTTAGAAAAGACTTTTTGGTTGTACATGGAGGAGTTACATTAGGCAGAATTATACTTTCCTGTTGTCTTTGATTGAAGCATACCATAGGGAGATATGTTTGAGTATTTTGATAAAAAGTGGGCTTGTGCTAGTCTTGGCTTTTAACCTGACTGGTTAAGTCTTATGATCTGGGAGTCATACCTCTGTGTGTCTGTGTGACTCTTTCATGAGAGGATCGCCATGAGGGACAGCGACTGCAGGTAAAGACCTGCCATGGATGTCTGCAGTAACATTTAACAGACCAGCTGCAGGAGTGAAAGCCAGAGGGAAGAAGGCAGTGTGCTCCTGCATGCAAGTATCCCGAGCCTCTCTTCAGTATAAGTGTGTCTGTGGCTTCCACTACCGTATTCTGATGCCAGATGTCAATTTCTTCAGGCTTTCAGTGTAGACTCCACACGGGTGACTTCCAGGAAACTTTTATGCCTGCAGTTTTGGATTGGGACTTCTGAAGCAATCGGTTCTTGGAATAAGCAGCTACCAGGTTCTCTAGCTCTTCAGAGTATGGTCGCCCATTGTTGGATGCAAATCAATCCAATAAATGCCCATTTAGCATAGGAACATACTTTCTATTGGTCCAATTTCCTTAGAGAACTCCAATCCTATTAAAATACTCTGCAAACAGTGGCCTGGAATGCATAGGCATACCACAGATATGGATGAGGGGAAATGTTCACACACAATACACATTTCTAGTTCTAACAGATACTGGCTTCTCTTTTGCTTGCTAGGCATTTGGGAAATAGCCTTGTCCCATTTTTTTTCATGGTTAAACATGAGAATTGTCTAGTTCTGAATGCTATTATTAAAGCAGACATGATGTGTAGCATACCTGATGTGTGATTTTCTACTTTTTTTTTTCTGCTATAGAAACAATCAGCATTCCAGATGGTTAGCCTTTGGCCACTCTGGGTCCTTGAGTGGCTATGTAGACAAAGAAAGGAACGCAGTGAAAGGAAACACATCTAAATGTGAGTTTGAGGATAACCTGGTAGAGGTTATTGATTTCCAGTGTTCAAGCTTGTCTTGACAAAGTCATCAGAAAGCTACACAAGAGAAGAGGTTGAAAGTTAAGAGTGAGAACTGCAGCTAGCCTATGAACTGATGAAAGTCAAAAGACAGATAGGTGACTCAAAGATCAGGGCAGCTATCCTGGCCACAGAAGATGACACATAGATGTCCATCTGATATATTAAAAGGCGCTTAACCTGAAAAAAATTTAATGTGAATTAAGATATAACAAATGATACCACATGTACTACAACATCTAAATGAAAGAAATTAGTAATATAAAGGGTCAGCAAGGCTTTGAAGGGACAAACCATGTGAGGAAAATGTAAATTAAAGCAGTTTGCCAAGTCACTGGCTTCGCTTACGGAGTGTGAATGAATTTGTCCTCATGACTCAGCTGCTCCATCAGCTACATACCAATGAGCCCATAGGTGAAAATAGGAGAGTGGATCCTTTTTATTCTTCCTTTTATCTATATGACCCAATCTTCAGGAGAATTCTCTTTACCATTATTGAGTATGGATGGAATAAATAGCTTGTTATAGAAAAGTAGAAAAGACAAAAACCACTGAAGAAAAAACTAATCCCCATAATTTTGATAAGCATTCTAACAATAAAAAGGTGAGATGATGTTGTTGAAGTTTCCTTAGAGAGCTCATGTCTTCATTTTTGTCACTATATTTAGTGCTCTGAGTTCTGTAATGTCTCTGTCCATATATCATGGAGAGGATTGTCTTAATTACCTACTTCTAATATGTCAGGTACTGAGATAGTGATGGAAATGGAGTTTTGAGCAGTGCCGATCTTGTGCGAGCCTTCCTGTTAAAAAAAGTTTGCTTTAACCTTGGTAAGTGGGTGGGAAACTGTGGTTGGGATGTAAAATAAATAAATTTAACTAATTAAAAATGTAGTCACAACATCCAAGCTGAAATTAACCTGAGTTAATTCTTCAAGATTACAAATTGGAGCCCAGTGAAGGCCTGCTTCCCTCTCTCTCTGTGGAGCATTTAGACATGGAAGTCATTTACCTGCCTCATGTGTGGAGGTGCTTTGCTAGACCATGCACAGGAATGGGGGAAGAAGGATCCCATGTTTCCAGTCATTGCTAAAACCACCTCCACATTTTCCTGTTGTGTTATATACTTACACAAGTCAGCAACTCCCCTCTAGTTGAATCAGGTTTATATCACTTGCAGCCCAGAGTCCTGTCTAGTGCCAAATCCATAGGAAATCAGCCATCCTAATAAGATCAATGGAAAATGAGTCGTAAAAGAAAAAAAATCCCCTCTTCATCCTACAGAAAGATTCTGAAGAGTATCCTCCAGCATTCAATAAGGAGAGCAGATACTTAGGAAGCGGTTCTGATGAAAACAGAATCTTCAAACTGCTCTGATTAGTCAGGACACTCAAAGCCACATTTCCAAGAACTCGGTCCTTTATCTTATGACTGTAATTTGGTCTTCATGTGGTATTGCATAGTTCATGCATGTTCCTCTAGTGTCTTTAAAAAATTTATATTCTTTGCTTGCTTGGCATACTTCCTCTACTTTATAAGTTCTCATATTCACTCTTCTATTTGTTCTATTCTATTTGCAAGGCTTTTCCTTGAGTCATATAGACAGATTACTAAATTTATCAATTCCTTTTTCATTTCAGCTTGTGTTTTCTTTAATCCCTCTACCTCTTTACTGAATTCAGTTTCCAAATCCTAAATTGTCTTCATCATTTCATTCAGCCATATGCTTGGGTTTTTTTGGGCATCACTCATGTTTTTATTCTACGTTCATCTTCGAGTTCATTGAACTGTTTCTTTGTGTCTTATTTAAACTCTCTGAAGTCCTTGATGAAGTTTTTTTTTTCTTTTTAGTTCTGTGTTCTTGTGTTCATCTAGGTAATTCTCACTGGAGAACATTTTTATGGGACTGGCAGTTTTAGGGGTGGGGCATGCCACCTTGGTTTTTTCTATTGTTTGTGTTTAGCAGTGTGACCCATGCACACGGCCTTCTTTGATCGACTGTGTCTAATGTTAAGACTGCCTCTGTTGAGTGGAAGTGTTTGCTCTCACCCAAGCTTGACTGAGTTCAGATTAGTCAGAGGACTCATCAGTCAACCCTGCAGATGCTGAATGCTGATTTTGAATGTGAGGAGTGGAGGTGATTCAGATTCTGTAGTAAACGTGAAAGCAAGGGCACTGGACAAACAGCTGGGTAGGCTGGGGCTGCTGTGTAAGCAGCGTTATCTGAGCTCTGCCTGAGCATGTGAGAATAGCCTGGTTAGCCTGAGGTCTCAGGTGCTCACTTGGCTAGGTCTTTGTAAAAGCTGAGAAACTGGGGCAGGGCCTGAGAATTGGGATGGCACAGACTTAGGCTGGTCCAGCACACAAATGTCCTGGGTTAGGCATGGGGACTGGATATGGTACAGGTGGGTCAAACAGACTTACAAGACTGTGTAACCAGGGCCAAGCTTATGGTGAGCAACAAAATCTCCTTCATAATTTACTTAAACTCATACCTTCTTTCACTAAGTTTTGTTTCTCAGGAATACTAATTCTTTTCTTACATTTCAAAAATGTGTCACTGTATCTGTTTCATACAATTGCTAACATTCTTACAATTGTTTCCCAACTTTTGTTGTATTATTATTATTTAATTTCAACTTTATTAAATAATTATGAAGGCTTGGCGGCACAGCACAGCACTTCCTAGCATGCCTGAGGCTCTGGACTCTATCCCTAGCCTGGTGATTGCTACTGTCTTATGGAATTCCTTTATGAGAAGGCCATACCTAGAGCAAGTGTCTCAGGGTCACCAATGCCTATTGCTATGTCTGTCCATGCAGCTTATCCATTGACCCAGCCTGTGTTTTTCAAAATATATTTTATGGGAGTTCCTGAGAGAGCACACACACACTCACACACACACACACACGCACACGCACACGCACACGCACACGCACACATCACATAACACATCCACACCACACACACACACACACATGCACACATCACATAACACACACCACACACACACATACACACACACTCACACACACATCACAACACACACACACACATACACACACACACGCACGCACACATCACATAACACACACACATCACATAACACACACCACACACACACACACACACACACACACACATACACACACACTCACATGCACGCACACATCACATAACACACACACACCACACCATACACAAACACACACACACACACACACACACACACACACACCCCTTGTTTTCAGATGTTTTTAGAAAGCAGCTACATGCTAGCTCCCTTTGGAGGCTAATGTATAATATTGTACTCTTTAGGACTTCAGATGCCCCTGAAGAAAGTGAACCTCCAGCAAACTTTAAAGCATTCTTCATCAAATTAAAAAAAAAAAAATACTTTTTCTCATTTACTCCAACATTTGACACAAATCCAGTTTATATGTGAGGCACGATCTCTACATTCCACCTTTTTTTTTTAAATCAAGAATGCAGATCCATTTTATTTTCTGCCCAAAATAACAGAGTAATGCTTTGCTTAAAAATCTGAAGAACGGAAATGACTCACGTTTTCCTAATCTCCTTTTTTTCTCAAATGACTTTGTTTTACTCAGCTTTAATTTCGGTGGTAAAACCAGGATATGCATCCTGGGGCTGATTCAGCAGACTCTGTTTGACACTGTCTGCCCTTGTGAGCCTGTTCCATGCCGCCCCCGCCCCCAACTTACATCTCTATATTCTCCTTCTCTCTCCCTGCCACGCTCCCCACCACCTTCTGACCCCTGGCTGAACAGCCCATGCAGGCTTTCTGTATGGGATCTATTATCTAAAGGGAGCTTTCATCCTCGGTTTGCCCCATTAAAACTTCCATTTTCTGGGCATAGTTGTTAGGAGAAAGTCATTTTCGCCATTTCACGTAGTGAGAAGCCAGCACAGCCTAATGCGTTTCCCCCACCACCACCACCCCTGTAGAATTTGAGTGTTTTTTTTTTTTTCCAGTAGAGAATGAGATTTCTAATCATAGAATTAGCGCTGACGAATAGTCAAGTGCATTGCATGGAAAAAAACTCATGGGGAGATGTTTTTTTTTGAGACATGCACATCAGCCCACAAAGGAGTGATAACTCCAGCCTTTCCTGAGTCCTGCACTGGGATTGTTGAAGTTCCCCATCTTTGTCATTAACTTGGATAATGGGAAATAACTCTCACTGGTCCATTATCTTCATTGTTTAGAACAGAGGTGAAAAGCCCATGGACTAAAGTCTGTTTGGGGACAGCCTATAAGCTGGAAATGGTATTTATATTTTTTTAAATAAAAAAAATTCAGTTAAAATATATTTTAACTCATGAACCAGGGATGGATCCTGATCCTACTACCTGGGGGCCCCTTAAGCAGATCAAGCTACACAACTGTCTCGATATGCAGAGGGCCTAGTCCAGTCCCGTGGAGGCTCCACAGCTATTGGTCTAAATTTCATGAGTTCCCACTAGTTTGGTTTAAGTTGTCTCTGTAGGTTTCCTCATCATGATTGTGATGTCCCTTATTCATAGAATCCCTCTTCTGTCTCTTAGACTGGACTCCTGGAGCTCAGCCTGGTGTTTTGCTGTGGATCTCTGCATCTGCTTCCATCAGTTACTGGAGAAAGGTTCTATGATGACAGTTAGGGTATTCATCAATCTGATTACTGGGGTAGGCCAGTACAGGTAACCTCTCCACTATTGCTAGTAGTTTAGGGCATGAGCGGGCTTTTTGGAGACCACCACCTATGGTGGAACACCCCTCACAGCCTTGAGGAAGGGGGAGGGGCTTGAACCTACCTCAGCTCAATGTACCAGGCTCTGCTGACTCCCCATGGGAGGCCTTACCTTCTTGTAGGTGGGAGTGTCGGGGTGGATTGGAGGGGAGGCTGAAGGGGTGGGAGGAGGGAAGATGGGGATGTGTGATTGGTATGTAAAATGAATAAAAAAAATTTCTTAATAAAAATATATTTTAACTAAAAAAATGAAAGAGAAGTACTTTTAAATTTATTTTCTTATTTTTGAGATTATCATTTAATTAAAATATTTCTCTCTTCCTTTCCATCCCCTCCAAACCCTCCCACATATCCTTCCCCACTCTTCTTCAAATCCATTGCCTCTTTTTTCACTAATGGTTATTGCATGCATATACACATATATGTATTATATATACACATATAGATTCCTAAATATAGCCCATAGAGTTCATATATGTTCATAACATTACTTACATGTATGTTTTCACAGCTGACTATTTGGCACTAGACAACCAATCCATGTGCTCTTCCCCGGGGAAGACTACTTTTCCTGCTCTCAGCTTTCCTCAGTTGCCTATAGTTTTTTGTGTAGGATTGAGACCTCATGGAATTTTCCCTATCCAGTTTAGCATGTTCATTGGTATCATCCTCTTTTAGCTCATATTTAGGCAGTGATGTTAGTAAGACTTACAGTATGCTTTCTGGTATTACTAGGAGACACAATCTCATAGAAAGCCCCCTGGATCCTCTGGCTTTTACAATTTTTCTACTTCCTCTTCCACACTGTTCCTCAAGCCCCAGGTGTGGGAGTGTTATATCGATGTATCCATTTGGAATGGGCTCCACAACTCTGCATGCTGATCGGTTGTCTTTCTCTGCAGTATACTTCATCTGTTGAAAGGAGAAGTTTCCTTGATGAGGAGTGTAGACTATACTTATCTGTGGGTCTAAGAACAGATGTTTATGGATTGTCGTTAGGCATTAGACTGGTTTAGTAAACTAGTGGCTGTAGATTCTTCTCCAATAACCATAGCTTCACTGAGTAGTTAGGTAGGTTTCCAGTTCCAAGCATGGTCTCCCTATTGTTGAATGAGTCGTAAGTCAACTAGAGAGCTGTTGGTTACTGTCAAGGTGTGCACACCACTACTGCATCCTTAGGGTTAATGTGTCATACTGGTCATTGATGCAGACCATAGGCATCATCGTTGGGTAGGACTGTTTATTTGCTGCATCCTTTGGAAGGTTGCTTGGCGCTGGCACCTTCTGGTACGATGAAAGCTAATCCTCAGGGAGGGGGCATTCAGGTCAGTTCCAGAACAAAGAGGAGTATTTTGTGATATATGAAAATTAAAAGAAATTCATGTTTTAGTCTCCACAGACATGGTTACATTGACCCACAGCCACCAGATTTTGCTAATTGACTGTGACATTTGTACTGCGATGGCACAGTTAAGTTCCTGTGATGGAGACTATATAGCCTGTCAAACTGATACTGTATATGATCTGTCTGTAGAAAGAAAACAGAACAATCTTAAATGAAGGTGCAGGGCCACCTCTCTACTTCTCACTGCAATATAGTACTGCACTGTGTCTTCCATATTCACACTGTTTATAACACAGGCCCCTTTTGGATTAAATGTTTTTTCATGATCGTGTGTGTGTGTGTGTGTGTGTGTGTGTGTGTGTGTGTGTGTGTGTGTGTGTGTTAAGGACCATACCCCAATTACACTATGGACAGTAGCCTCTGACCTAATGGCTTTGAGTCTGGGTATGTTCTATTTCATGAGGCCACTCACTTTTGGGTATGCATACATTTTATTTTAGCCTCTAAATCTAACTGTGGAACCACTTTGCATACTAATATTTACATCACAGAGATTTTATTTCTGTAGAAAGATTTTATAACGGGTAAAATTAAAACCACCTAGGTTTTTTTCATTAATGTAAGAAGTACAAAGTAAAAGATAAATTCTCTTAAGAATAGTGAAATAAACTTAAACATGTCATAACTTTTTTGTCTTTTAAGCAGTCAGTATTATAGATATGCTAAATCTTCATTCATATTAATTATGAATTTAATGCCTTCTTTGATTTATTTGATAATTTCTTTAAGTTGAAATTATTATTGTGACTCTAATCTTTTTATTTGCCTGATTTAGTATTTTTATCCTTATATGACTATCTCTGAAACACTTATATGTAGTTGTTTAATTTACACAAACCCTTAGCTAGTTTCAGTTTATTGAACCAACTGTGAATCTTTATGTATTGTAGACATTAACCATTAGCCATCAGCAAAACAGTTAATAACTAATGTTAACTTAGATACATCATCCTTTCTTCTGTAGAATGCCTGTCTTCTATTTTGCCTAGTAGTGTTTTCTAATTGTGTGTGTGTGTGTGTGTGTGTGTGTGTGTGTGTGTGTGTGTGTGTGTGTGTAGGCACAGCTGGAGAAAGAGCTGGAAAAAGGTAAGCATTTGAAAGAGGCCAATTGACAGGAAGACCAGATACCCCACTAAACATCCGGTTACACGTGACAAAACACAGCACCCAAGTCGCCAGATGAGAGACGGGTGCTGTGCAGCTGATCTATAAAAGGTCAAAGCTCATGTGCTGAGCTTTTGAGTTTGGGACCTGCTGCTCCAGCTCTCTGGTCCACTTTGATACCCAGGAGTGCTTGCTTTTCTCTTCCTTAATAAACTGTCCTTATTTCTATGATTGTTCACGTGTTCTTGGTTTAGTTCTTTATTCCAGGACACAAGAATTTGGGAATTTCAGCAGATGCCTTCTCAACTCAAACTTCTGCCTGTAACAGGAATGCAAATTTCTCCTTCCTTCCTTCATTCCTTACTTTTTTTTTTAACCTAGTGCTTTATATGTTGAGTCTGCACTCCATCACTGAGCTTTATCTGGGGCTCTGAGTTTCTATATTTTAGCTTCATAGGCTGGTTTTATTCCTTACAGTATATTTCTGTACTTAGCACACTTATCCCTTTATGTCTGTAGAACAACTGTAGGCAGCATCTGTTAATGTTCCATGGTGAGAGTAGAGAAAAATCCGTACAAAAATCCTTTTCTCTTACTTTTATAGAGGTCGCTTGTTTCAACAAATGGCTTAGACTATTCATCTTTGGTTTACCCATTTCATGAAGCAAATATTCAATTTTCTTTAAGAAATTTGAGAAATTATACATATTCTTTAATTTGATTTCTGTCACTACCTGTATTTACTGGTTCCAGTGTCAGTTTAGATGGTCAAAGCTGATAACCTTTACCTTCTGTAGTTATATACTATGGTTGTTTACATTTATTCATTGTTGTTGGAAATGGGGTCAATATCCATAAACCACCAGGTTTCTGACTGCTGGATTCTCTTAATGGATATACCCAATGATCTGTCATTTTGAGATGATATGCCATCCTTGTTCCTCTCTGCCTTTTTCTTGTTCGATGATTCTCAACCAAAGGGCAATTTTAACTCCACCTTCCACCATGGGGACATCAGACACCTTAGAGGCATAGCTGGTTGTCACAGGCATTTCTTACATTCTGACTAAGCAGTCCCTCATTGTGAAGGTCGTCTGACCCAAACATCGCTGTGATGGAGGTCGAAAACCTTTGCTTTGTTCCAGAATGGAATGAATCTGTGTAAAAATATAAAGTCAACCCAATTTTTCTCTCTTTGGAAAAGTCACTTGGCGTCTGCAGCCCGGACACCAAAAGAATTCCTGTTTCAGCCGTGAAATCCATTCTGTGACCTAGCTACTATTGCAACATTGTGGGTTCCGTTACAACTTTCATCTGAGTTTAGCTCTTTGCTCTCTAGATTTGCCCAAGTTTTAAGCAATGCCTGTTTGAGGGCTCAGGGCAGAGCAGATATTGAGTGATGTCTCTGCTCTTTGGATGGTATTAGCACTGTGACATCTCTCGAGTCTCCATTCGGCTCACAGTCCCTCGAGCAGTTATTTTCCTGCACTGGAGCCTCCATTTTTGTATTTCCTACATAGTATTTGGAAAAAGTGACCCGGACAACTCTGCAGTGAGTTCCTACATCACTAATTCAATCACCCAAACTGCCTTGAAACATGATCACTGTTCTTCTTCTCACTGGGTAAACCTAATCTCATTTGGACATTGATGCTCCTGTTTGGCCACCTTGCAGGAAAGCATTTCAGGGCTTCTTCCAGCCATCACGCTCTTCAGTGCATGCCCTTCAAGGAGCAGCAACTGGGAAAAGAGCCTTTTTTATTTGTTTATTTTTTTGAGAAATGGCCATGCTGCATATCCCTGGCATGCCTGGAAGTCAGTATACCATAGACCAAGCTGTCCTCAAATTTGCAGTGAACCGCCTGCCTCTGCCTCCTGAGCAGGCAATAAACCCTGTTTATTGAGGGTTCTAGCTAAGTTGGATATCTTTCTTTTAATTGTGGTTGCATCATGATGGAGGTTTTACACTTGAAATTTGAACTCAGCTTCATTCCCAGAGATGAATTTTCTTATAATAGTTTCACTTTTGTATTTTTTATATTTCATTATTTAAAAATTATTTATAGTTTTATAAAATTGTTATTAATTTTTCTGTTTACTGAATTCATTTTTACAACAATATGAAATAAGTAATTTATCTCTTTTTAACTAATTTGTGGAAATGGCAAATTAACAATGTGATCAGGACTACATAGTTCTTAGTTTTGACTGCCATTTCTCAGTAATTTGATAAAATTATATCACACTTCTTTGAAAGTGCAGATAAACATGCTTTACATATCATATGAAATTATTACTAAATTTATATAATAACTTAAGATCATATACAGTACAGTGTGAGCATGTGTTAAATTATATCTTATGTATTATTTATAAACCTTTGTTTTTATTTCCATAAATGCAGGTATGAATCATCATAGGGTTTGTATTTTACATATTATTGTTTTCTGGTTCTTAGAAAATATGTTAATTTTTCAATGCTATAGTTTTTGTTATTGTTTCTGATGAAGAACACAACTCATATTTATATGAACAGAGATGCATTTTTTCAAATAAATGACAACATGAAGGGAAGTTGAGACTATGCCAAGTTATAAAGGAAGTCAATTATTATAGCTTGGAAATATCTGCTAACCTGAAAGCATACTTATATAGTTTTAACTATTTCTACAATTTTATTGTTAAATATAAATAGAACGATCTTATTTCCCCATCACATCTTGCTGTGACTGGTTATTCAACAGTGTTTTGAGCATTGGCTTATATAACAAAAAGATAAATTCTTTGAATCTTTACAACATAAAGTCCAAAGCCAGAAGCAGATTCATTTTGAAGCATCTAAGATATGAACAACTTAATAATAATTCATGAACCTGACCTAGAATACAGAGACCATACCCTCAAGGAAGATTGCAAATTCATCTTTGAATCAACCAACTGTGGCCTCTTAGGATAGCTTAGTGTATCCTAAAATCTCATATTCTAGTCAAGTTTCCTGATACAAAGCAATGAACTTAGGAGTCAAGAGCATTGGCTTAGAATCAGAAACCCTGATGGGTTTGAAACTTGTTAAAATACATCCTAAATAACGTGTCCATTATTGCTTTGTGTATGAAAATGTCCCTTTTTGGATTATAATTTCAAGGTGACCTTTGTCAAACTGTTTACCCCGTGCCTCAGTAAAACAAGTTGATAATGTATATAATAAAATACGTTTTATTATATAAAATAAGTTCTAGGAACACTCATTGACATGGACCATGTTCTAAATGGAAAAGTGAAATAAAAGACCAACTTTTCTTTTGTGCTTTTGCTTAGGTTGGGAAACACTAGCAGCCAGGGAGGGGCTAGGGATATTTGTTTTTCATAAAGAAAATATCTAAAGTGATAATAACAGTATCACCTCTTTGGGAACCACTGGAGAGGACTAGTCTAATGATTCAGTTACTAAGAGAATTTGCCGTTTTTATGCTTCTTCATATATTATCAGGCTCAGGAAATTAGTATTAGAATTAAGTTCGCTAAAAAATAATTGTTCTTCAGGATAGGTTTACCTTGATCTTCACTGTGATGGACATTTACTAACTGTGTTTCTTATATTTCATCTGCCCAGATGTATATTTACGTGCATAATGATGTCTTTCCACGAGAGATATTTACATATATTTGAAAAACACATACACATATATAACTATTTATATTATATTTTCTGAACTGGGATAATGTTAGTCACGGTCATAGAAAGAACATTTGAGATGCAGAACTGTGAGAATTATGAATTTCAAAGAATAAGTAACTTATTTGGGATACTAAAGTTTTTTTCAGGTATTTTTATTTTAGCAATGTTTTGATAGTGAGAATTTCAGTGATGAGGGATATAATGTGATTTTTTTCCCCCACAATTCTGAGAAATATGGTTTCATTATGTGTACAGAGAATTAAATTTCAGGGAAGTGTTAGTGATTTATGAACCAGTTTCTGCAGGAGGAAAGCTCAAAGCACTTCATGATTTATAGTGAAATTAACTTGACAAGGCACTAACGGAAATCCCAGTTTCTTAGGTAAAGCTTATGGCAGAGTCAAAAGCAGTGAACTCTGTTCACTGTTAGTTCACCTACTTCCAAGTGGGTGAAAGCTCTGACTGAGGAAATATCTCTACACACTTTATGAATCAAAATATATTATTAAGTATTTAAAGACTATCATCTATCTGTCTGTCTGTGCTGTGGATATTGCTCTGTATAAATAAAATGCTGATTGGCCAGTAGCCAGGCAGGAAGTATAGGCAGGACAAGCAGAGAAGAGAATTCTGGGAACAGGAAGGCTGAGTCAGAGAGACGCTGCCAGACGCTGCCATGAGAGGATGCTAAGATACCGGTAAGCCATGAGCCACATGGCAACTTATGGATTAATAGCAATTGGGTTGAGCAAGAAACCTGCCACGGCCATATAGTTTATAAGTAATATAAGTCTCTGTGTGTTTACTCAGTTGGATTTGAGCAGCTGTGGGACTGGTGGGTGAGAGAGATTTGTCCTGACCGTAGGTCAGGCAAGACCAGGAAAATACTAGCTACATGTCTGTCTATGTATTATCTATCTATCTATCTATCTATCTATCTATCTATCTATCTATCTATCTATCTATCTATCATCTATTTTTTCTATATATCTATATATCTATTGCCTATCTATATATTTATATATCCTCTTCTGTCTATCTATCTATATCTATATCTATCTATATCTATCATCTATCTATCTCCTACCACCCAATGATGGATGTATTGGAGTGCATACTTAGTAGGTGCTGAAGGACAAACACACTTTGGTGTTCTATTCTTTGATTGTGAATTATTTAAAAGTCCTATTGAATTTATTTGAAGACATAGTTTACATACAATTATTTAAGAAATAAGTGGTACTACTATGTTCTTTTCCTTCATCTGACAAGGAAAAACACTCTACTAATTTGAATGTCTGTTAGTCCTGACTCAATATGCTGTTTAAAAAGAATGCTGGATAAAGCCATATGGTACATAATTAGTTTTGATTAATAAAATGTAGGATGCCAGATATTGCATGAAGCACATGAGTGTGAAAGCTTGTTTATCTGAAAGTCATCTGGCTCGCCTTCCCACTAGATCTGAGAATGCTATATATAAAGCACACTGTCAAGATAAACATGGTTCTAGACATACAGTCAAAATGCAAAATCTGTTAGCCAATGTTAATAATAAAAATGAGAAATTGTGATGTGTTTGCCAATGTCAAAGGGACTTGCCAGCGAGAGTGCTAATGTGTGTAAAATAAAAAGGAGGTGAAGTGAAATGCCTCAAACATTATTAAGAATAAAATTATCTCTTAAGGTTTAATTTCCAGCTATATCCAAATGCTATATTGTTTAGTTATTTACAAAGGGTTGTTTATGGACCAATAGAGAGGAGTCTTTTATAAACAGGTGAAAATGTGAGCCATGCCAAGCCAAGAAGCTCAGACAGCTAGCCAAGACACTTTAAACTATTTCTTCAGAAACATTACACATGCGGTTTAAGAATTTACTTCAGTCAAATTTTGACAACATAAACCTTGTATTAAAAGGCATATTATGTGAATAGTGCAAACTTGAACTTGTGGACATGTTCTTTTAGAGTGATAATAGAATAGAATAGAACCAAAACACTCATTTTCAAGGCCACTGTTCTCAGAAAAGATGGAAGCAAATAACAAAGAGATAACATAATCCCACTGGCCACCTGTTGAGCAGATTTGCTGAGACTCAGACCCAAGTTGCTCATCCCAGCACGTGGGCAGTTTCTCTAGCATGATGAATATAAGACAGAAGCCAGGTG
The DNA here is from genome assembly GCF_049852395.1 of Peromyscus maniculatus bairdii. NCBI lineage: Eukaryota > Metazoa > Chordata > Mammalia > Rodentia > Cricetidae > Peromyscus > Peromyscus maniculatus. The sequence goes on along the minus strand of NC_134867.1, from coordinate 54,713,695 downwards.
GTGGTAGCACACGCCTTTAATCCCAGCACTCGGGAGGCAGAGGCAGGCGGATCTCTGTGAGTTTGAGGCCAGCCTGGTCTACAGAGTGAGATCTAGGAACGGCACAAAGCTACACAGAGAAACTCTGTCTCGAAAAACCAATATATATATGAAAGAAGAGACCATAATGTTAGGAATGACTTAGTGATAGGAGCTTACTAACAATTGCACTTTGTCATTTTATATTCTCTATGCTTTTACTTCCCTCTTGCCCAAACAGATTTTCATCTTTTTTGCCCAGTTATTTGATGAGCATTGAGTCAATTTTTACTTGTCCTTACTCTCCAGTATACAGCATCAAAATGGTCATTATTCCTCATGCTTGGATAATCTAATCTTAGCACCCTTTATTATTCTTAATTATCTTCTTATTCTTTATGCGGCTCATTTAACCATTTTGTCTGTTTCTACAGCTTGCCTTGGTTTCACATTGATAGTTTTACATTTTCAGCCATATTACAGAACAAAGAGACACTGTGGGAGCTATTATGGAATTTCTTTTTTTTTCTTCTTTTTTTTTGGTTTTTCGAGACAGGGTTTCTCTGCGTAGCTTTGTGCCTTTCCTGGAGCTCACTTGGTAGCCCAGGCTGTCCTCGAACTCACAGAGATCCGCCTGGCTCTGCCTCCCGAGTGCTGGGATTAAAGGCGTGCGCCACCACCGCCCGGCTATTATGGAATTTCTAAGTGCTAGCTCTGAGTGAAGAAAAAACTTGAAGAAGAAGGAATCCTGACAATGGAGATCTTAAATATAGGGGCAAAGGTACAGCAAAGATAGCCTTCTCTTAGTGGCTCCATTAGCACATGATGTTCAATGACTTGTGGGTTAGAATGTGACTTTGCAAAGAATGTTTCTACAGGGTTATTTAAATTGCTTACCTGTGACTCCTACTCCTACACTGAATACATCCTTTCATTAGGGATGGAGGACCTTTAGTGAGAGACCCAAATCATAGGGACAGCACATTTTCTCACATGACCAAATCCTCTTTGATTTGTCAGTCTCCTCATTTCCAATCCCTCTTTGACTTGGGTCCCAAGGTCTTCCCACAGCTTTCATTATTTTACCATCATCTTTGGCAAATCTTGTCAGGACAGTTCCTCTCATGGTGAAAAACTGAACAATCATGGCATCTGAGTCTTTTCTCCAGTCTTTTTCAAACTCATTGAGTTCACCTGAGAACATTGTGTGGAATGATTTCTGGACCTGTCAGCCTTGGAGAACTTCTGGTTCTCGTCTCGGTGACATGTTTAAGAACTGTATTTAAGTCATGTCTAAGAACTGGATGTGAAAATCCAGGCTATGTTCATCAGTGTGTGGTAAACATATTATCTTCTTCATTGTTCCAGAGGGTATGACCTTACAAAAAAAAGTTAGAATTTTAAGCATCACTTCATGCTTTGGCACAGATTTAATGGCAGAACAATCAGCTGAGTTGGTTTAGCACATTAGCATGGTGACTTCAAAGTCATAATCAGAACTAAAATTGATGCTTTTCTCTGTGGGGATTAATGTTATCCTTTAATATTAACCCACCACATTGAATTTTTTGACAACTATTACAGTATGAGAAAGTTCTATTTTTATTAATTTGTGTCTTCCTATTTCTTTTGATTAATTTGACTAGGGGTTTGTCAGTCTTATTACTCTCTTGAAAGAACCAAGTCTTCATTTCAGTTATACATTGTAATTTATTTCAATTTCATTAATTTTACCCCTGAAATTAATGTGTTTAATTTCTATTATCTCTTCTTGTCTGTACAAATCTCTTTCTGTGTTTGTGCAAATACAAATGTGTATGATTTGTGTTCTCTTTTTGTTTTTTCCTTTGGCATGTTGTTATTTTTCCAAGGCCTTTGGGTGAATCTTTAAACTATCAATATGAGTTCTCACCAGCATCTTGATGAAGCTCTTACTGCTAGAGATGTTTATATTATAACTGCCTCCATTGTGTCCTACTGATTTTGGTAGGTTATGTTTTTATTTTCATTCAGTTCTAGGATGTTTTGAAATTTCCTTCTTGATATCTCCGTTGACCCAGTTTTCATTTGTAGTAGGCTGTTCTGTTTTTTTATGAATTTGTGTTTGTTTTGCTGTTTTAATTGTTGTTAATATACAGTTTTATTCCTCTGTGGTAAGATAGGGTGCAGGATATTCCTTCAATTTCCCAAAGTTTATGGAGACTTGCTTTGTGTCCTAACATATACTTGATTTTGGAGAGAAAGTCCTATATTGATGCTCATTATCTTATTCATCTCATTCTTATTGTCATTAAGTTTCTATTGGATAAATGTTTCACTTATTTTTCTAGCTCACTTGGTTAAGTTTAAATAAAATAAAATTTTTGGAGGCAAAAATTCAAAAACTTATTAGTCACATTAAAAACTTTTAGTAAGTTGACTATATCTGTGTGTTTTTTTCTTTTTGGCTTATTTAGAGCTGACTTCTTATGGTGAGGAATTTCTGAATAAACTCAAGAACGAAGACAATAATTTATATCTCCTCGGTCACAGGAGGGTGACATAACTCAGGAACAATGCAGTATCTCCAGACATGTGTTTCAAGTGGCCTGTGACAGATATCAGCAGTGTTGCAGATAGTTTGAAGCAGGAAATAACATTTTGCCTGGATTGAAAGCCATATGAAACAGGCATTTCAATTACTCATCCATTTATCAAATATTCTATAGTGCTTACAGTATGCTAGAGTTAGTTCATTCATTAGAAAACAATGGAAGTAAACAAATTAGACTTGAGTTTTAAAAGCCACAGAGACTATCTTAGGGAAAATTGGGAAGTTGTTTCTGAACAAACCAATCACAAGAACAAAAGACACAGGTAAATACAAAACAACAACACTGTGTGCTTTGGAAATGGAGATCAGAGTCATTGTCCAGCAAAATGAAGTTTTAACAAGAATTCTCATGCAGTTTCTAAGAGAGATAATCACTCTGATGCATTTTTGATACTTAGATGGACTCCCATTCCTGCAGTTCACATCTCTCTCTCTCTCTCTCTCTCTTTTTTTTTTTTTTTTGGTTTTTCGAGACAAAGTTTCTCTGTGTAGCTTTGCGCCTTTCCTGGAACTCACTTGGTAGCCCAGGCTGGCCTTGAACTCACAAAGATCCACCTGCCTCTGCCTCCCAAATGCTGGGATTAAAGGCGTGCGCCACCACTGCCCGGCAACATCTCTTAATGAATATGTGAACATGCCTTTGCAAATAGGTGCATTAGACACAACCTACCCTGACTTCTGTACATGAATCATATAAAACATGTTGAACAGCAGCATCCAAGCTCACTGCTGCTTATTAAACATGTGGAAGAAGAGATGATGTGTGCTGTGGTTTTGATGGCATTCTCAAACAAATGCCCCAGTGATCTGAGTTCAGATACTGTCCTTTGTATAGGTTTTATACATGGTCTCCTTTTGACATGCATATTGCACATTTGGTATAGAAGGAAAATTTTGGTAACTTGTCACTTGATACTATACTTATATCAAGCAAAGATGCTTTTTTCTCCTCAGAATTTCCAGTGCCAAAGTTAGGAAGACTAAACCTTCTATGATATAGTTTCTTTTTCCTTTTTAAATAGATTTATCTCTTAATAATTATCTACCTTTAGTTTTCTAATACTTGTGAGTTATCTCCTTAATTTTATCTTTCAACTCTACCAAAATGAATTTAAAATGTTACGTGTGTATATTTCAGAAAAATTCGAAACTGGATCAAAGAAACTTAAAAAAGAAATCCGCTCATGATGTTACCACCATAGGTAACTATTGTTACATTTTGATTTATTTTTAAAAAATTGCTTATCACATGACCATCTTTTATTCCCTTAACATATTTTGAAAATGCTTTCTAAGTTATTGAACCTTTGTGTTAATGACTTGAATGTTGAATTTTATTCCATGTGAGTCTCATCATTACCATTAACTTATCTCTATTTTACAGACAACTTCTCATAAAGCTCTTATGATTTTTTAGGGATGATTTCTTATAAGAAAGGCTTATTTCATGGCTTTCAGAAACCAGTTCTGAACTGTTATTGCTTTCCCTTTAATTTTGTGCATGTCTGCTTCTTTATAAAAATCTGTTGTAAGCTTAGTTAGCCATACATGTATTGTACTAATTATAATTATCCTGTGAGAATTAAAACTTACATGATTGTATTTGAATTTATACCCATATAAACAACGCCTGCTTAATGTCTATGCAACGTTGCAGAAATGGCATGGTGGCCAGGTGGACATCGTGTCATGACTCATCTCTGCCCCCTAGATGCTCACCCTGAAATATGCAGAGTGATAAAACTCAACCTTTTGTTCAGCAAATGAGCACAAAGTAATGACCTTAATTTAAGAAAATAGCTTCAGTTTCGAATCTCTAAGTGTTTTCTCAGCCTGTATTTAATGTAAAATTAATAGAAGAGTTGTGTGCAATCTTTATTAAAATGGAAGTTGAAGTGAGACTCTTCTACCTCCCCTACATGAATGAAGACTGAGTGATGTAACTAGTGTTGGAATTAGCTTCTGATGCTTTCTTTCTTTCTTTTTCTTTCTTGGTGTTTCGAGACAGGGTTTCTCTGTGTAACAACTCTGGTTGTCCTGGAACTTGCTTTGTAATTCAGGCTGGCCTTGAACTCACAGAAATCTGTCTGCCTCTGCCTCTGCCTCCCAAGTGCTGGGATTAAAGATGAGTGCCACCATGCCTAGCTCTGCTGCTTTCTTTTAATGAGAGTTGAACATAAATAAAGATGACATAGCTATAATCTTCAATTCTATCTAAACCAGACCCTTGTAAACAGTCACACCCCTTTGGTATTATGAGGGAACACAGAAGCCACTATTCAATTTGTTTCTATTAACCATTTCAACACAAAATCCATATTTAGAAAACGATGCTATTTATAGTGCATCTCACCCAAATTTGGGGAAACTATTGAGCAATCTTTCCAAATTAAGACAGTCAGGGTTTCCCACAAGCCACCTTTGCTCACTTGCTCTTTACAAAAGTAATATTGAAGAACTATGGGCAGGAAGTTCATGATCCCACCTCTTCCATCGCTTCAGATTCTCAAATTGTCCCATAATGTGTGTATATCAATACAATAAGCATTCATGGTATAACTCTAAAATAAATTAAGCATTGTTTTATTGGGTTAACAGCTCTTGAGACTTAGCTTCTCAATACGATAGTATTGTTGACCTCGGGCACAGAAACAGGTGTCAAACAGATAATGCATTAATGAGGTTCTGTCCCAAAGGTATAGTTGTTCCTCTCTTTCTGAAATAGTGATACTGGAAACACAATAAAATACCAGTGTATAATTTAATAATTATAATCTACTTTCTTTCAGCTTTGGGATTTGAGTGTGTATGTACACAGTGTGGTTAAGGAACATGGTGTTTCTTTCATTTCTAGGGTCGATAGGTGGTTAAAGAAGCAGAAATGGTTTTGGGGCACAGGGGTCTGCCATTGACTCACAACAAGAAGCATCAAGTGACGGTGTTCATCCCCCAAAAGAATAAAGTTGTGCAAAGAAGCCAGGGTCAGAGCCTCTTTGTTCCCAGAAGAAACCTTTCCTCCCAAGAGTCAACCCACATGTTATCTGTGGAGATTTCTGTCTCTACCCATCTTCACTTTTTGCTTTCCTCACAGACGCTGCAGGTTCTGTCGGCCTGGCACTTGGCAGGTTTCCCATCACAACGTAAGGTGTCTAGCTAGCGACAGATAGCATGGCTGTTTCTCTTTCTGCTTCCTCAGGATCTGTCAGCTGGTGAGAGGAAGTTGTCGCACCTGCGACTTTGCGAAGTTCCTGAACAAACTTTCAACAGTGATAAAAGAAAATCTGTAGCAGCAATTTTAGATGCAGTAGAAGCAATCTCGTGAGATGAGGATCGAGGGTAGCTAGCACCGCCCACTACCCAGATCTTCAGAAGTCCTGGAAGCAAGACAATATGTCTGAGGGACAACCTCATTGCTATTTGGGATCTGGGCTAAGTCCAGAGGGATTGGCTCACATCCATGTGGCTGTTACTTCTTCAGTGTTCTTGGTTACAAGCTGAGTGTATTAAAGAGAAAGAAGAAAAGAGAAAGAAATCATTAATTTATACTTTTTGTACTTCTTGGTTTTGTTTTCTTATTTTAAACGTTATTACTTACTGTTTCTGAGAGGTGAATTGGCAGGAAATGCTTCTTGTCTTTATTAACTTGGAAGAATGTTGATCCCTGGGTCAGTTTTAATTCCCTAAGAATTTTCACACAATCTTAGTTGCTTGGCAGAAGGATGGAGAGTTTAGAGGGAGGGCAGGGGCGAGGGAAGAAATCAACACTCTCTTAACACTGAATATCCACGTATATTAAATGCAGGTTATTATGCAACACATAATTCTGTTCAGTTAAAGAGCTGGACACCAATTTGAATATGGACAATTGATACAAGCATAATGTGCAAGATGAGGAATTCTAGATGCATCTGCAGAGTTCATCTATTGCTATGGTAACAGATACATCCTAGCAACAGCTGCTTGGTACACAGCTGACATGGGGTGCTTAAGCCCAGAAACAAGAGGAAAATGAGCCATGAAGACATATTTAGTGTGTGTAGAATTTGTATTTTTGAAAAATTGAAGTGGATAATAGAAAATTCATTTACACATATGTTAAAAGAACGAGGTTACAGAGATCAAGGTTTATTTTCTCACCAGCATAGAACACGGCATTTCACTGGATTAGATGCAATGGTGGCTGTAGTGTCCTGGTTGTGAGGTCAAATGCTGTGCATGAGATGGCCAGCCCTGGTGAATCATGTCTTCTGGCTGAATAGAGAAGACAGCAGTCAACTATGGCTTGAATATACATATTTTCCTATCCGCAGTTCTTGGAATCTCAGGGATATAAAATTTTCCAAGCATTCCTCTGTAAAAGAGAATTCAAATGGCTTAAGATTTTTGTTAAAGCTTGTAGAATATTTGTCCTTTTTGGTTACTGAAATAGTTTTGTAAAATTCTGGAATTTTCAGGCTCAGAGATTCAGATATTCTTCTTGGGTTTTGATAAATATTTACTTTATAAAATAAAAACAACCAGATATTTCCCATCTGTTTGTATAAAGAGAGGGTTGGGGGAGAGAGAGTATTTGTACTCAGTAAATATTTTCCAAAGAGCAAACACATTTTCCTCTAAGTTTCAATCACTAGATAGAGGGTAATGAAATCAGCATTCATTAAAGGTTGTTTCAAGCCTTGCTGTCAAATTTTCTGAATCATACAAAGTTACATCTGGAGAAAATCAAACCCCTACTGTAACAAAAATTGATACCTGGGCATAGAGAGATAATCCCACCCCTCCTCCCCCAAAAGAACTGTGTTTATGTCCTGCTTCAACAGGCACTTTGCACATAAGACTCCATGTATCCGTACCACATCAAATTCAATAATAAAGCAAAATAATAAAGGCTGAGTTACCTTTATTGGAAATGACCTCAAAAAAAAAAAAAAAAAGAGCAGGAAGGGGGTGTTCCAAACTGATGGACTATAAGAAAAGGGAAGGCTTTGACAAGCTCTCATTAAGGTAGATTTATGGATGCTGGGCTGTTGTTTTGAGTTGGAGACTGAACCCAACACCTATGGTGTTGAGCATGAGGCCTTTCACTGAACTGTTTCTCCAGGTCCAGGCAGATGCTTTTGAAAATATCATCCTTAATGAAGAAATAACTGGTAGCAGGACCCAACTTAGAGATGTAGTCATGAGTCCTGTAGGAAGCTGTCTTTTATTTGTATTTTGTCTCTTTTAAAAATTTATTTTTGCAAATTTTATACAATGGAAATGGGATCACATCTACCTACTGTTGGCAGTGGGTAGTTCCTGGGGGTAGGGGGAAGACTCGTTCTTTAAGATATGGCCACAGGCAGGCTTCCCATGTCCTAGTGGATGGGCCCCAAACCAATTCATATGTGAGCACAATTAACTGGACTTGGTGAGTTATGTATATTTTTTAAAGATATGAATTTGAGAGGGATTGTATTGTGTTGGGGGCATATATGGGAGGGGATGAGAGAGAAGAGGGTTACCTGCACAGTACTTACACAAGATCAGTCCATCCAAAACCCTGGCATAGATGGGGTAGATATTCTTTTTCTTTTATTCAAATAATATTTTCTGTTCTTTGCGTCGTCTAACTAGAGGTTGCACCATTTCCCCCTCTGTGCACAAACTTAGTTTCACATAATAGATACCAATGGTGTCGCAATTACTTTACATGTAGCTCTAAACAAAATTTGCATTAAATAGGCTGTCAAACTGTATTGAAAGATTGAGCTTACTCGAGAACTCTGAATGATGCCAGACCTTCACAAGTTGGCATGGCTTTCGTTGTGATGTCCAATATCTAGAAGGCCATTTTAACTACAAATGGAAATCCTGGCTTTCTTTAATCTCATATTTATTGGAACCAGACAGATAGGAGTTTTAATCTTGGAGACCTTCCCTGGTGACCAATGCCAAGGCCAGGTATTGCCTTGGGCTTTTGCATCCCTCTGCCTCAGTTGTTTCTGAAAACACCCATGCAAACACCCATTCTAATATAAACAACATAACTCACTGAACATAGCTTCCAGGTATATCCTTTGAAATTCTACTTTTTCTGAATCTTTGAAAGTTAATGACCAAGGGTGAAAGTGATTATTATGTAGTCAGGATGCTTTGAGGAACTCTTGGTCTTGGCTGTCTTCCTGTGTCCGCTCTAGTTTAGATATGAAGTTGTGGGAGCCCAGCTAGGAGACCAGCTCCCACATTTTGCAACAGGGCACTCTTGAGCAATGAGAGATAAGAAATATTAGATAGAAGGATAGAGAGGAGAGAAACAGATAGAAACACAAGATAGTCTTAGGAGGGCCTGAATCATTATCCACTGGCCCCTTTGTCTCTTCTAAAGGGCCTTTTGTAGGAATGCCAAGGGGTGGAACAAAAGACCTCCCCCAGCACAGCCAAGTGCAGACCTTTTCCAATCACCTGGTAATCATGCAGAGGGTCAAGCCCTCAAATGCAGTCCTGCTAGGAAAAGCAAGCTCAGATCTCACTAGGAAGCCTTTGTAGGCCTCCATATGAAGTGTTCCCCAAGGGTTGATCATCAAAGCTTTTACCAGTATGCACTGCTGTTGGGAGAGCAGAACCTTTAAGACATGGAACCTAGTGGAAGGAAGTTAGGCCACTGGAGGGTTTCATAGAACAGCTATTGGGACTCTGGCCCCTTTCTGGAGAGAGCTCTTTGCTTTCCCTACACCAGGAGATAGAGGGTGCACTTGTATATGATATCATGGCTGCCACAGGCCACATCAACAGCGGACGTCTACAGATCGAAGCCTATGAAAACATGAGCACAAGCAATCTTCCTTTTCAACCTATTTCTCCAGATGTGTTGTCATGGCAATGGAAAATTGACCTAACACAACATCACTTTAAACTTCTGGACTCATAGCTATGTAAAATATACCTTCATACTAGACTCCTTTGAAAAGATGGACAGGTGTGACAGCCATTTGTGATCCCAGATGAGGAGGCGGAGACAGGGGATCTTGAGGGCAAGGTGCTAGACAGACCAGCTGGAATTGGGAAGCTCTGGGTACAACTGGTGATTGTGCCTCAATACACAAAGGGGAGAGACAGGGGGAGGATACCTGATATCAACTTTGAACTTCCATGTACACACATACATACACATATGTGTACACCAATCCACACATAGATGTGTGCCCAGATATATACTAACTTATATTCATGAACACATACCATCTCACACATGTGCAAATTCTTCCATTTTTTTTAATTCACACACGTAGTATGAAAACTCTCCCATTTGTTTATTAAATAGACAGGAACTGAGAAGATCGAAGGAAATGGATAAAATATGCCATATGTCCAAATGGCAGATACTAGCACATGGCCATCACTTAGAAACAAATTTTAAAAAAATCCAGAACAAAAGCTTTTATATGTCTTTAATAAATGGTCATGAAGCACATAGTCCTTTTATTGCATGTATATGTGCATGCTACATATGCTTGTGTATTCATGTTTGCATTTATGTGGCATACATATTGTGCAGCTGCACCTGTCTCTGTGTGAGCATGCATATGGAAGCCAGCAGTTTATGTTGGGTGTCTTTCCTCATTTTTCTCTTCCTTATATGTTGAGGCAGAATCTATCTCTCATTTAAACCTATAGTAGCACCAATTTGGCTAGTCTGCCCAGATAGCTTGTCAAAAGGATTCTGTCTCCACTTCCTGAGTGCTATAAGTAGGGTAACATACCCACTTTTACATGGGTAATCAGGATCTGAACACTATCCCCCATTGAATTAGTCATCTCCCAGCCCCTAGAGCGCATATTCTGATGGCATTATCATGACTGCAGTGCTCACTCAGCATCACACACAGAACCATCTAGATGATTCAAAGCACCGTGTCCATTGACTTGATTGTATGTCACATGGACACTGGTTTCAGACCTGCCTCTCAGTTGTGATTCATAGTTCTTATTTTGTGATGCATTGGTGTCATTAGCTTAGGTACCTTATCACAACCCTGAAATATTAGTCTTACTTTATTTTAATTTAATTATTCTCCCATGCATGCAGGTAGTGAGATAAAAGATAGGGAAGTCATCATAGGTTTTGTCTTTATTTTCTGTCTCTTCTAGTCAATCATTAAGTCCTGTCAATTTCATAAACCTATCTTGAGTTTCCCATGCCAGTTTTCAGGGCTGTACTCTGTCCTCATTTCAATCAATTCTCCTTACAGTTCCTCCCTGAGCTTCCTAAATTCGATTGCAGTGGTGTTACTCTCCTTTTTAAAACTTAATTACACACTGCTTCTCTCACAACGAATGCAGCTTCTTTTGAAGAATAAAAATCCTCCTAGCCCTTGGCCTATCATTCCAGCCTTATACTGTCCCCCAGCTCTTTATAATTCTAAGCAAAGGCAGTATAGATTATTTCCTGAGCTGTGTCTGCTCAGCCTACATGTTTTACTAAGAAACCTTTTCTTAAGCTTGAATTTAAGTTCCATTTATACTTCAAGATCACCAGACATGCTTCTCTAATAATTTCTAAATGGAGAATTGCAAATAGAAGAAAATAAATTAAGGGCACAATAAACCCCGGTGAGGCAACACTCATGTCCCACTGTTGACTTGCGGTCAATGTTTTCTCATTACTTCTGTGTTATTTCAATACAATTCTATTCACCACAATTTGTTCCACAAATATTTTAGCGCACAGCTGCATCAGTTTAAATGTGAAAGGTCCCACACAGTCTTGGGCATTTCAGTACTTGTTCCTGGTTGTTGGAGCTGCTTGGGAGGTTTAGAAAGCATGGCCATAGTGGAGTAAGTACACGAAAGTGGTATGCTTTGTGAGTTCGTAGCCTCAATCTACTTTTCATTTGTTCTCTGCTTCATGCTTGCCATTGAGGACGGGATCTCTCAGCGTCTGGCTCTGGCCACCATGCCTGCTTGCTGCCATGCTTCCTGCCGTGATGGACGCCCATCCTTCTGGAACCATCAGCCCCAGCAGACTTCCTTCTGCATGTTATTTACCCTGGTGTGTTTTATCACCATAGAAACGTAATGCAACAATCTTAAGCTATTTTTTCTTGATCATCCTTTAGTAATGTCACCTGAAACAATTACCACTAATGCTCTGATACTGCAGTCTATCTAACTGTCTCACCTATGCTGTTGGCTTTGTAATTTTTTTTTACTTCCTGGCTTTATTTTAATTAATTAATTAATAGTTGTGACACGAATCTGGATTAAGTAAGGAAGGATCAGTCATTACAACTTGTCTGTGTGTCCATTTTTTCTGCACTTTTTCTCTCCAGTGTTCCTCCTGACAACTTACTTGCGGAAGGAATTAGATTATCTCTTCTCTCTAAAATGTTCCCCATGGCAACTTCTTTAATGGAAGAAATTAGATTGTTTATCAATGGGAATTTCCAGCGAGCTGGATTTTGCTGATTGCACCTGTTCGTTATTCTAGAATGTTCTTCTTGTGTTCTCATTTGTCTTTCTTGATGGTTGGGTATAGAGTTTCATTCACATTAGTTTGGTGTATTTATTTGTGTTTGTGAGGCTTTCTCCATAAGTCCTGACATGTTCTTAGGAATCACACTGATTGGTTATTTCTCTTCATGGAACCATGGAGCCTTTTAATTCATGAATTCACTACAGAGTGTGACATGGAGATAATTTCCTTTTTCTCTTCCTTCTTCCCTTAGCAGCTAGACTGCCATGATGAGTAGAAAGATGCTTTCTTGTTGTCTTGTGTCTATGTCAGGGTACTGGCTAGTTTTGTGTCAACTTGACACTGGCTAGAATCATCTTAAAGGAGGGATCCTCAACTGAGAAAATACCTCCATAAAATCAGGCTGTAGGCAAGCCTGTAGGGCATTTTCTTAATTAGTAATTGATGGGGAGGGCCTAGTCCATGGTAGATGGGGTCATCACTGGGCTAGTAGTCCTGGGTTCTATAAGAAAACAGACTGAGCAAGCCAGGGGGAGAAAGCCAGTAAGCAGCACCCCTCCATGGCCTAAGCATCAGCTCCCACCTCCAGGTTCCTGCCCTGCTTGAGCTCTTGCCCTTACTGCTTTTGATGATGATATGGAACTGTGAGTAAGATAAACCCTTTCCTCCCTTTTGGTCATAGTATTTTATTACAGCAATAGTAACCCTAACTAGGACAGTTGGTTATTATTTACCAGCCTCTATTTATTTAACATTCTTCAATTCATCCTTGACTGTGTTTTGTTTTCAATTATTACAAACGTATGCTACATATTTTTCCAATAAAAAAGGATTTATTTAGCCAAGCCTGATGGCACACATCTTTAATCCCAGTACTCAGGAGGCAGAGGCAGGCAGATCCCTGAGTTCAAGGCCAGCCCGGTCTACAGAGCAAGTTCCTGAACAGTCAAAACTACGCAGATAAACCCTGTCTCAAAAAAAAAAAAAAAAAAAAAGATTTCTCTTTATTTAAATTTATGTATTCATGTGTGTGTGTGAGTTAATGTTCTCTGTCTCTCTGTCTCTGTCTCTGTCTCTGTCTCTCTCTCTGTTTGTGTTTATGCCTGCAGAAGAGGGTATTGGTCACCTGGAGCTAGAGTTTCAAGTGGCTCCAGTGTGAATGCTGGGAACTGAACTTGGGGTTTCTGCAAGAGCAGCAAATACTCTTAACTCTCAAGTCATTTTATTCATTTTTATTGTTTTCCTTACTAATGTTTATATTGTCCCATTTGGGTTGAGGGCGTGTCCTTAGGTTATCTGAGCTCTTTTGTTGGCTCTTAATAGTCTTTCTTTAATATTTGCTATGAAATGAGCTATTTCAGATTCTGTTTATTTATTTGATGAAATCATCCATCTCTCCAAAGAATTATTTTATTTCTTGAAATAAAAGGTAGGAAATATAGTGTGTCATAATTATATTTCCAATTCAAATTGAGCACTGTAGAGTTTTGATTAGATTCTTCTACTTCACTTGTCTTCGCTTCTTCCTACATTGGGAGTTCTAAATGCACACATTGCGATGAAATATTACATTTATTTATTAAAGTTATCTCTTACTACATACACAATAATATTAGAATTATAATATGAAGCCTCCTGCTAATAATATAATTCCCAAAATAGCTCAATTTATTCTTCCAGTCCTTTATGTTATTTGCCTTGAATTTCCTTACTAGTGACACAAGTCTTTACTGCATTTCTAAGTCACATGGTACAGTCTTTCCCTCTGCGTGGATAGCTCATCACAGAAACACACATTTCACTTTCCTAACCTTTCTCAGGAGGGGTTTTGCATTAACTCAGTGGTAGAGCATTTGCTTAACATGGACAAGGTCTTCGGGTTAATTCTCAGCATACCAGAAAACGTTTCTAAAAGTTTTTTAAAAAATTGAAATTGCTTTTTAATCACTTAAATCATTTTTTTCTAATTTAAAAACCAAACCAAGTTTAGTTTTATTTTAAAATCTAATATCTACCACTTTTTCTTGTTCCTAATTCCTCTTTCATCTTTATGTCTGTTTAAAAATGTTTGTTACTTTTTCTTTTTAAAAATAAATCATGTACAGCATCAAATTAATATTGTTAAATAATGAATTGCAACATACTCTATCCACTCATTTTATCTTGCTTTTATTAGTAAAAAACAAAACACAAAACAAAAATGAAAGCATTTCCAGGAAAACAAACCCTAGTAGTATATAAACATAGTCCTGGTTTATTTTTATTGTTACATAGTAATCCATTGTGACAGTGCAATTCAAACAGTTCCCTACTGAGGTGCATTAAGCTTCTTTAACCAACAATCCCAACAACAAAATGCCTTATACATCTTTTTCTTTTTCCTTTGAAGTGTTTGTCAGTATTTCTCTGGCATATGTTTTTGAACATGGAACTGCTAGGTCAGAAGACAAATGTTATGATATTTTACTGTATCCTTTCAAATTATCCTCCACTGTTCTTGATCCATGTTACTTTCTCTCTAGAGGAAGATGGAAGTGCTTTCTATGCAATTTAACCAAACATGCTCTTAGTATTTGTGCCAATGTTATAAATATAATGCACCTTAATTTTTATTAGGAATAAAGTTATTATAATCACTCACATGGTTAAACCTGCTTGCTTTTATCCCTAGGAACTGATTTAATCTTGGTGGGTTCACCAGCCCTTTCCCATTTTTATAAATGTTTATTATAGTAGAAACATTAGTCATTGATTTAAATATAAGTTATAACTAAAAAATTTTCGTTATTGGTTTGCTTACATTGCTATTTTTAGTCAAGCCCTTTTTTTCTTTTTTTGTGTTACAAAGATTTTTGTGTTTCTTTTTCCTGGATCAACTCTTATATTGGTACTTGTGCTTGCAGATGGGCTGCAAACAGAATCCAAATTTTAGATTTGAAAGAATTCACATGGCAGTATCCTCCCATAGAGGCAATTCAATATCAGTACCATCCCAGGCTCCATGTTCTAAGAAAGGTGCATTGGCTTTTGCATGTGAGATTGCTATGTAGTAAACATGACGGTCACACCTCAAACTTGTGTGAGGCTTGAGAGACGGTTCAGTGAGGGACCCATTCTCACCTAATCTGAATCTTTCATCGTGTGGAGATGCGCTGTGGTAGGAGGACAAGGTGGGCAAATGGTCCTTCACCTTGTTTCTCAGGATTTATTTTTACTTATGTGTGCACACATGTGTCTGTATGTATGCCAGGTGTGACTGAGTTCTTGAGGAGAGTGTTGATTTCCTAGAACTGGAGTTGTGAGCAGTTGTGAGCTGTCCAAAACAGATGCCCGGGAATGGAACTTTGTAGCTGGAGAGTTTTCTCTCTGGGTCCCACCAAGACCCAGCAGTCCTACAAGCCCATTTATAAAATAAATACACAGATGCTTATATTATTTAAACTGTTTGGCCTAATGACTCAGGCTTCTAGCTATCTAGTTCTTACATCTTAAATTAACCCATTTCAATAAATCTATACCTTGCCACGTGGTTCATGGCTTACCGGCATCTTCACATGCTGCTTGTCATGGCAGCGGCTGGCAGTGTCTCTCTCTGCCTTCCTGTTCTCTCAGTTCTCCTCTCTGTTAGTCCCCCCTATACTTCCTGCCTGGCCACTGGACAATCAGTGTTTTATTTATTGACCAATCAGAGCAATTTGACATACAGACCATCCCACAGCACATGTGTCTGTATGTATGCCAGGTGTGAGTGAGTTCTTGAGGAGAGTGTCGATTTCCTGGAAATGGAGCTATGGGTAGTTGTGAGCTGTCCGACACAGATGCCCGGGAATGGAACTTCGATCCTCTGCAAGAGCTACAAGTGCTCCTAACCTCTGAATCATCTCTCTGTCTCAAGGTGGTCTTTTTTCCTTAAGTGGCTTAGCCTGCAATAAGGAAGACAGAACCATCACAAAAGAAAATTCGATCAGAGTCACCAAAATCCTTACAAAGCATTTAATTTTCACGCTGATACTGCGAGGCACACATTTTTAAAGGCACTTAAAAAAAAACACAACTATGCTGCAGATGTGACTCAGTCATTTAAAACCCATTAGGATTTTTACATTTTGAAATTCTCTCAGGCGCTCATGTTTATTTCATTTTTCAGGCTTAGAACTTGATTTCATTTTGGCTGGTGTGCTTCAGTAACGTCCTTATTGGGCAAGATGATGGGAGACGAACATTTTGCTTTTTAACTTTTACAGTCTTCAAAATCATGGTGAAGGGATAAAAAGGAACAAGTGATAATTTTTTATCAATCCCATGAAAATGCCCGGGTTTAACAGAAATATTTTGAGTAAGTAAAAGTGTAACATTTTGCTCAAATGTTAAGTGTTACTTAGGAAATACAATTTGATTTACCCTTGGTCTAAGTAGAACAGGATACAATGTCTATCTTTTAAATGTCTAGGCAAGGTCTACTCAGACAAGTGCTGATTCAGGGAAAGGAAAGGGTAGAAGATGCCAGGATTCAGGGGGAAAAAAGTAGGGAATATAGAGGAGAACAAATGTTAAACCAAATTAAAATGCTATAAAACATAGTACCTAAGGCATATAAATTCAAGAGAAAATGAGATAGTTATTTACTTTGCCGAGTGCACACTAAATCACTGCAAACCAGATACACATAAAACATCTCAATGGTAGAATTTGGGGGAAACAAAGCAAAGCAAAGAAAGGAAGTCTTGGGACTGTACAATTTATAGGCAGAGCTCGCCTCAGACCTATTAACCGTCTATTATTTTCCTCCTGTTGGAAGTCATCATTTCGCTCCACTGAGGGTAGAAAGTGTAGCAGCCGGCGATTGTCAGCTTCTTTTGCGGGTTCATAAAAACATGAAAGATAAAAAGCGGTGGCCCAGACAGCGACAGAGCCTCCCAGTTCTAAGAACGACTCTGAACTTGGCTGGATTGCAGTTTCAGCTGATGACCAGAGATGGCGCTGAGTGTACAGGGAACCTAGGGCCAACCTGAGTCAGAAACTGGAAAGCAACCGGTCTCAAGTCTGTGAGCAGGAATCCTTAACTAACCCCAGCAGCAGCGGCATACCTTCCAGGAGAGGGAATCTGCAAGATGGCGAAGCAAAGCAGAAGAACAAACCCAAACAGCTAGAATTAGGGGCATCTTACATTAGGAAGGCTGTAGGAATAAAAATCCCTTCAGAGTAATGTGCAGAAAGGATAATGCAGGAGACAACAGGGATGCGAACCAAAGGCCTCAGACAACGTGAGCAGCCTGTGTTTCCTGAGGTGAAATCACCCCTCAGGGAAGTTTGTATTTGGCAGGTGGACCATGGGAGGTGGCAGGCTTTTCTATCCTAAATGCCGAGAGACCGATTGTTCTTTTTCCAGTTTCAACAAACAGAAATCCGAGAGCTGTCTGTGTGGAGTTTAGCCTCCCAAGGCTCACGATGCATTTTAAATTCCCTCCCCGAAGCAGATACCTTCTAAACTGGCTGTCCATCTTGAGCAGGGAAGACGATAACTGTTTTTCTTCTTGTGGCATAAGGAGCTGACCCATGCACGTACATGCACTCATATTTGAAAAAAAAAATGCAGGGAGACCTCACATGGCAGACAGACAAAGAAAAAATGTTACCCAAGGCCTCCCCAGTCAGGGTGGCAATCCTTTAATACAACGTTCATGTCTCTGTGTTACTTAACCAATTCCCAGTCATAAAATGGATTTTGAATAAAAAATAAGTATGTCCCCCCCTCGCTTTTATACCTTGGAATTCATCTCTCTCTCTGTCAGTATAAGTATAATCCCCGAATTATACTGTAACAGCAGCAGTACTTGTGAGCATGTTAGGAATGCAGAACCTCAAGAACCTCAGTCTGTCTGTCTGTCTGTCTACATATGTGGGGTGTGTGTGTGTGTGTGTGTGTGTGTGTGTGTGTGTGTGTGTGTTAGGAACACAGAACTTAAAAACTTCTATCATCTATCTGTCATCCCTAACATATATGTATAGATAGATAGATGGATGGATGATAGATAGATAGAGGCATTAAATGATGTGAAGTAAGCAGATGGTGCACAATGGCCCAACTATAAACATTGTCTTTAGTCTGTGCATAAGAGTTCCAGGGAAGGGGAGTCACAGGGAATTGTAGATGGATCTAGACCTGGAGATGATGCTGAGAGAACCCTTGCTTGCATCTCAGACCAGAATCAACCCAACCTTGGACACTAAAAGAGCATGCAAGTTGTCAAGGAAGGACCATGGATTGTGGTAGACAGGAATGAAAGGAACCTGTTTCCCAAAACATCTCAGTTCTCAGTGACACCAAAAGGGATAAGAAAGTGTGTGCATTTCCTGGGACTCTGTGTGATTGGATACAGAAGTCGGACAAGGAAGTGTGAGTCTTGGTGATTGGTAAGCCTAGCAAGATGTTCATCCCACACAAGTAACTCTGAACATGTAACTCTGCTGTACTTCAAGAAGCCATCCCTGCTGTGACAGGACACCAGCAGCAGAAGCAGTCTGGATGGGTACTGAAGAACACTGCCTGAGGGAACACACTGGTACCTCCGCCACCACAGATGCCATCAGCAGCCAGGGGAACGAGCCCAAGGCGGGGCCAGTCCAGAGCCATTGGCTTTATGCAGAAAGTTGTTGGGCAAATGAACTTTGCTGCCACAGCCCATCTTCGTGCATACCCCCCTCCCCTGCCCATCCCCAGATCTGAGAAAAAGAAATCAGAATAGACTCCATCTTCTCCATCACTCCAGGAGCTAAAGTTAAAACTCAAATCTAGTTTTTAAAATAAAATGTTTAAATTAGACATCCAAAGCTTTAATAACTAGAAATATGCTTATATTCACTAATCTGTTGGGGTATGGGAGAAATGATGCAACCCAGCAGGGTTAGGAGCAGCCATAGGAGAAAAATTAAACCAGCTGGTGTTTTCCATCAAGTTTTCCTTAAAGAGTTACAAATTTCAGTGCTAAAGACATATTTACATTTCTATATAAACTGTCCTTATCTGCCTACCCTTTGGTAACCAAGAAGAGACTGTTCTCTGACTTTCTCCTACTCCCATAGTCATATTCATCTACTGGTTTTGGTAGAGTTATTCTATCTCTGTGTTCACTTTTGGGTAACTGCATAATAATTTTGTTTAAAGGAATAATTTACTTACTGTTTACAAACACAAAGTATACCCGAATCTCTGGAATGGATTGAAAGGCCATGTATCTACTTTCCTTTTATAATTTTTCTTGGCATCCACACAGATTCCTTTCCCTTGGCTCTCAAGAAAGGTCCAAAGGTAAGGCAGATTCTAATCGTGTTACACAAATTCCAAGTGGAGAAATGGAATGGCTTGAACACATCAAACTCTAGGACAGAACACGCCCAATTCATTTATGACCATATACAGGTGGACGGCCAGTGAGTTAACTCACACAATGAGAAGTGATCTCTTTCTATGATTAGCAAATGAAGTCACTGCAGATATAAAAGCCCAGAGAAGCCCTCACTGATGGTAGAATTGTGGAATAAAATGTGGTGTAATGGAATCATTCCAAGAATAATTCCTAGAACTTCCTTATATACTTTTGTATGAATATTTTGTAGTTTGCATCTCTTATTCTTTTCTTCCTTCCTGCAGTTCGCTTTCAAAGACATATCATTATGTGTTTTTAAATTTCAAAGAAGTTGCTAGACACATGAAGTAAAACTCAAAGCTGTCTGTTTCGGTGTTTCCATAACAAATTTGACGACAAGGCAAGAGGAAAAGAATTTGAAACAATTATCTAAAACATTTCTCACTACCTAGGGAGCTTATTTTTAAAAAAATATTTATTTATTTATTTTGCATCCTGTCTGACTGCAGTTTCCCCTCCCCCCTCTCCTCCAAATCCTTCCACACCACCTCCCCTCTGCTCCATGCCCCCCCATCTACTTCTTCATTTCTATTCATAAAAGGGCAAGCCTCCCATGAATATCAACAAAACATGGCATATCAAGTTGCAATAAGACTAAGGACCTCTCCTCATATTAAGACTGGGCAAGGCAACCCAGTATGAAGAATAGGGTCCCAAAAGCCAGCAAGGAATCAGAGACAGCCCCTGCTCCCACTGTTAGGAGTCCCACAAGAAGATCAAGATACACAACTGTCACATATAAGAAGAAAGCCTAGGTCAGTCCCATGCAGGCTCCCTGGTTGTCAGTTCAGTCTCTGTAAGTCCTATGAACCCAGGTTAGTTGTTTCTGTAGGTTTTCTTGTGATGTCCTTGACCCCTCTCTGGCTCCTACAATTCTTCCTCCCTCTGTTCAGCAGGATTCCCTGAGCTCAGCCTAATGTTTGGCTATGGGTCTCTGCATCTGTTTCTACTAGTTCCTGGATGAAGCTTCTCTGATGACAATTGGGCTAGCCATCAACTATGAGTATAGCAGAGTATCATTAGGCATCATTATATTGACATTTTTTTCTTCAGGCATGTTTGGTTCTATCCTAAGTCTCTGGGCCATCCAGCTTCTGGGTCCTGGTGTTCCAGGTAGTATCAGGGGTGGGCTCACTTTCATGGCATGGGTCTCAGGCTGGACCAGTCATTGGTTGGCTACTCCCACAATCTCTGTGCTGTTACCCCAGCCTATTCCATAGGCTGGACAGACTGTAGGTTGAAGGCTGGGCTAGTGTCCCAGTCCTTCCACTGGAAGTCTTGTCTGGTTACAGGAGATAGCCAGTTCAGGGTATATGTCCGGAATTGCTGGGTGTCTTAGCTGGGGTAATCCTTGTAGATTCTTGGTAGTTTCCCTAACAACAAGTTTCTACCTGATCTGGAAATGCCCACCCCCTTTCCACTATTCTCTTTCAACACTCACCCTCTCCATCTCCCCACTTGATCCCTCATGTTCCCATCCACACCTACCAGTCTACCCATATAATCTGTTCTATTTCTCCTTTGTAAGGACATCTGAGTATCCTCCCCTTGAGCCCTCCTTGTTACCTAGCCTTTCTGGCTCTGTGGACTGTAGCATGGTTATGCTTTACTGCTAATATCCACTTACAAGTGGGTATGGGAGATCCTTCCATCTTCTGATATCATATTTGTCTTTCTGAGTCTGGGTTATCTTATTCAATATGATTTTTTTCTAGTTCCATCCATTTGCTTGCAAATTTCATAATGTCATTGTTTTTTAACAGATAAGTAATACCCCATTGTGTAAATGTAGCCACACTTTCTCTATCCATCCATTCTTTGGTTGAGGGACATCTAGGTTGTTTCCAGGTTCTGGCTACTACAAATAAAGCTTCTATGAACATAGTTGTACTTATGGTATGATTGAGTATCCTTTGGGTATATGCCCAAGAGTGGTAAAGCTGAGTCTGGAGGTAGATGATTCCCAATTTTCTGACAAACTGCCATATTGATTTCCAAAATGACTGTACATGTTTGCATTCCCACCAGCAATGGAGAAGTGTTCCCCTTGCTTCACATCCTCTCCAGCAAAGCTGTTATTTGTGTGTTTTATCTTAGCCATTTTGACAGGTTTAAGATGGAATCTGAATCATTTTGATTTCATTTTTTCCTGATGGCTAAGGATGTTGAACATTTCTTTAAGTGTTTCTTGGCCATTTGAGATTCTTTTGTTGAGATGTCTTTGTTTAGGTCTGTACTCCATTTTTGAATTGGATTCATTGGTTTTCATTTGTTAGTTTGTTTGTTTTTAGATACCTAGTTTCTTGAGTTCTTTATATTTTTTGGA
Organism: Peromyscus maniculatus bairdii; assembly: GCF_049852395.1. Taxonomy (NCBI): domain Eukaryota; kingdom Metazoa; phylum Chordata; class Mammalia; order Rodentia; family Cricetidae; genus Peromyscus; species Peromyscus maniculatus. Next base: position 54,691,877 of record NC_134867.1, on the reverse strand, counting down.
AATCAGCCCTCTATCAGATGTGGGGGTGGTGAAGAGCTTTTCCCACTCTGCAGGCTGCTGGTTTGTCCTGTTAATGGTGTCCTTTGCCTTACAGAATATTTTCAGTTCATGAGGTTCCATTTATTAATTGTCAGTCTTAGAGTCTGCACTATTGGAGTTCTATTCAGGAAGTTGTCTTCTGTGCCAATGTGTTCAAGACTTTTCTCTACTTTCTCTTCTATCAGGTTCAGTGTATCTGGATTTATATTAAGGTCTTTGATCCACTTGGTCTTGAGTTTTGTGCAGGGTGATAGATATGGATCTATTTACATTCTTTTATATGTTGACATCCAGTTAGACCAGCACCATTTGTTAAAGATGCTTTCTTTTATCCATTGTATAATTTTGGCTTCTCTGTTGAAAAATCAAATGTCCATAAGTGTGTGGATTTATGTCTGAGTCTTCAGTTTGATTCCATTGGTCCACCTGTCTGTTTTTATGCCAATACCAGGTAGTTATTAATTACTATAGCTCTGTGGTAGAGCTTGAAATCAGGAATGATGATACATCCAGAAGTTCTTTCATTGTATAGGATTGTTTTAGCTATTCTGGGTTTTTTGTTTTTCTATATAAAGTTGAGTATTGTTCTTTCAAGGTCTATAAAGAATTGTTGTAATTTTAGTGGGGATTGCACTGAATCTGTAGATTGCTTTTGGTAAGAACATTTTTACTATGTTAATTCTACCAATCCATGAGCATGGGAGATCTTTCCATTGGAATTTCTTTCTTCAAAGACTTGAAGTTCTTCTCATACAGGTCTTTAACTTGCTTGATTAGAACTACACAATGATATTTTTTGTTATTTGTGGCTATTGTGAAGGGTTTTGTTTCCCTGATTTCTTTTGCATTTGTATATAGGAAGGCTACTAATTTTTTTAAAAAATTAATCTTGTATCCAGTCACTTCACTAAAGGTGTTTATTTGCTGTAGGAGTTCCCTGGTAGAATTTTTGAGGTCACTTATGTATACTATCAAATCATCTGCAAATAAAGACACTTTGATGTCTTCCTTTCCAATTGGTAGCCTCTCTATCTCCTCTGGTTGTCTTATTGCTCTAGCTAGAACTTCAAGTCCTATTTGAATAGATATGGAGAAAGTGGACAGCTTTGTCTTATTCTTGACTTTAGTAGAATTGCTTTGAGTTTCTCTCCATTTAATTTGATGTTGTGCTGTATATTGCTTTTATTATATTTAGGAATGTCCCTTATATCCCTGATCTCTCCAAGACTTTTATCAAGAAGGGGTGTTGGATTTTGTCAAAGCCTTTTTCATTATTCTATGAGATGATCATGTGTGGTTTTTTTTCTTTCTGTTTGTTTATAAGGTATATAACATTGACAGATTTTTGTATGTTGAACCATTCCTGCATCTTTGAGATGAAGCCTACTTGATCACGGTGGATGATCTTTTTGATGTGTTCTTGGATTCAATTTTTGAGTATTTTATTGAGTAGTTTTGCATCAATGTTCATTGGAGAAATTGGTCTGTAATTCTCTTTCTTTGTTGAGTCTGTGTGCTTTGGATATCAGAATATATGTGGCTTCATAAAAAGAATTTGGCAATATTTCGTTCCTTCTGTTTGTATTTTGTGGAATAATTTGAGGAGATTGGTATTAATTTTCTTTGAAAGTGTGATAGAATTCTGCACTAAAACCATCTGGCCCTGGGCTTTTTTTTGGACAGGGTTTCTCTGTGTAGCTTTGCACCTTTCCTGGAACTCACTCTGTAGCCCAGGCTGGCCTTGAACTCACAGAGATCCACCTGCCTCTGCCTCCTGAGTGCTGGGATTAAAGGCATGCACCACCATCACCCTGCACCTGGGAGACTTTTCATGACTCCTTCTATTTCCTTAGGGGTTATAGGTCCATTCAAATTGATCAAAATAAAGATCATTCCTCTGATCTTTATTTAATTTTGGTAAATGGTGTCTATCTAGAAATTTGTGCATTTCTTTTGGATTTTTCAATTTTGTAGAGTATAGGTTTTTGACATATGATCTAAAGATTATCTGGATTTCTTCAGTATCTGTTTTTATCTCCCCTCCTTACATTTCTGGTTTTGTTAATTTGGATATTATCTCTCTGCCTTTTAGTTAGTTTGGATAAGGGTTTGTCTGTCTTGTTGATTTTTTTCAAAGAACCAACTCTTTGTTTAATTAATTCTTTGTATTGTTTTCTTTGTTTCTAAGTAATTGATTTCAGCCCTCAGTTTGATTATTTCCTTCAGTCTACTCCTTTTGGATGTGTTTGCTTCTTTTTGTTCTAGTGCTTTCAAGTGTGCTATTAAGTTACTAGTATGAGATCTCTTCAAATTCTTCATGTAGGCACTTAGTACTATGAACTCTTAGCACTGCTTTCATTGTATCTCACAAGTTTGGTTATGTTGTACATACATTTTCATTGAATTCTAGGAAGTCTTTAATTTCTTTTCTTCTTCCTTCCTTGGCCTAGTGGTAATTTAGTGTGAGTTGTTAACTTACCATGAGTTTGTAAGCTTTCTGTTGTTGAAATCCAGCTTTATTCCACGGTGGTCTGATAGGATGTGTGGGGTTATTTCAATTTTCTTGTATCTATTGAGACTTTCTTTGTGACTGAGTGTGTGATCAATTTGGGAGAATGTTTCATGCAGTGCTGAGAAGAAAGTATATTCTTTTGTATTTGGGTGAAATGTTCTGTAGATATCTGTTAGGTCCATTTGAGTCATAATGTCTGATAGCTCCAGTATTTCTTTGTTTAGTTTTTGTCTGGAGGTCTTCCACTATCAATGTGTGAGGGTCAGTGTGTGATTTAAGCTTTAGTAGTGTTTCCTTTACATTGTGGGTACCCTTGTATTTGGGGCACAGATGTTAAGAAGTGAGATGTCATCTTGGTGGATTTTTTCCTTTGATGAGTATGAAGTATCTTTTTCCATCTCTTCCAGTTAATTTTGGTTTGAAGTCTATTTTGTTAGATATTAGAATAGCTGCATTCTCTTACTTCTTGGAGCCATTTGCTTGGAAAATCTTTTTCCACTTCTTTACTCTGAGATAATGTATATCTTTGAGTTGAGGTGTATTTCTTATATGCAGCAGAAGGATGGATCTTGTTTTCCTATACATTCTGTTATTATGTGATTTTTATTAGGGAATTGAGTCCATTGATATTGAGAGATATCAATGACCAATGATTATTAATTCCTGCTATTTTGTTGTAGTTATTGATAGTGGTAGTGTGTTTTCTTTCTTTGGGCTATACTGGTATGAGATTATTTATTGCCTGGATTTTCATGGGTGTAGTTAGCCTCCTTGGGTGAAAGTTTTCTTTCTAATACTTTCTGTAGGACTGGATATGTAGAGAGATGTATAAATTTGACTTTATCATGTAATGTCTTGTTTTCTGCATCTATGGTAATTGAAATTTTTGCTGGGTATAGTAGTCTAGGATGGCACCTGTGGTTTCTTAGAGTCTGCAGGACATCTGTCCAGGTCCTTCTGGAATTTAGAGTCTTCATTGAGAAGTTGGGTGTAATTTTAATAGGCCTGCCTTTATACGTTATTTGGCATTTTTCTCTTGTAGCTTTTAATATTCTTCCTTTGTTCTGTGTGTTTAGTGTTTTTATTATTATATGGCAAAGGGTCTTTCCTTCCTGGTCCAATCTATTTGGTGTTCTGTAAGCATCTTGTACCTTTATAGTCATGCCCTTCTTTAGGTTAGGAAAACATTCTTCTATGATTTTGTTGAAAATATTTCCTGGGCCTTTGAGCTGGGAATCTTCTCTTTCTATTCCTATTATTCTTAGGTTTGATCTTTTCATAGTGTCCCAGACTTTCTGGATGTTTTGTGTCAGGATTTTTTTTTAGATTTAACATTTTCTTTGACCTATGTATCTATTTTTTCTATTGTGTCTTCAATGCCTGAGATTCTCTCTTCCATCTCTTGCATTCTGTTGGTGATGCTTGCATCTGTAGTTCCTGTTCGGTTACCTAGATATTCCATTTCCAGAGTTCCCTAAGTTTGTGTTTTCTTTATTGCTTCTAGTTCCATTTTCAGGTCTTGAACAGTTTTTTCATTTCCGTCAACTGTTTTTTTTTTTATTGGTTTCTTGACATTCTTTAAGAGATTTATTGATTTCCTGCAATTTTTTATTGTCTTTTTCTTGATTTCTTTAAGTGATTTATCCATTTCCTCTTTAAGTACCTCTATCATCATCATCATAAAGTTGGTTTTAAGGTCATTTTCTTGTGCTTCCACTGTGTTGGAATATTCAGCTCTTGCTGTAGTAGGATGTCTGGGCTCTGGTGAGGACATAATGCTCTGGCTGTTGTTTATGTTCTTACACCTACATTTAGGCATCTAGATTTGAAGCAATTACAGATCTAGGTGCCAATGTCTGGATTTGACTTTGTTGGATGAGTGTTTTCTTTCTTGGTTTCTGTTTCCTCTCTGGTCTTCTGGCTGCCATGGCCTGTGGCTGAGTAGAGAGCTTCTGCCAGCACTGGAGGATGGACTTCTGATGACCTGGATGATCTTTGGTACAGCCTGCATTTGGGGATGAAGTTCTGGCTGTGTGTGGACTCTAATCTGGTCAAGGGTCTTCTGTGGTTCAGATGCTAGCCTGCCTTCTGGTGGGGTAGGAGGCTTCTGCCTGGTTTTCAGGGAGTTGGCCTGATCTCTGGGGTTCAGGATCCTAATCAGGCCTCTGCTGGCCTGGCTTCTGATGAGGTAGAAGGCTTCCACTAGGGGTTTGGGCCAGGGTATGGTGATGTGGAGAGGAGGGACATTTGAGTTGGAGTTATGCTGGGCAAGCATGGGTGGGATGGGGTGACAGTCTTACCTGGGATTCAGGACACTGGCCTGAACTCTGGTAAAAGATGAGATTTCTGCCAGAAGTGTGGGCTGGGATCTGAGTTTAATTTTTAAACATAGATTCAACTTTTTAGATATGACACAGATTGGCAGGAGGGAGACCACCCATATGCAAGCAAACATTCACACCTCTCCATTCACTGTATGAGATCACATTCTGCTCATGCTTCACAAACTAAAGCAGTGTAATATGCAGAAAAGTATACACAGCGGATCCTATAGCATCTTTCCTATGGGTCCTCTGAGTCACATGCAGTTGCTGGTGAGGAGGACGGCACTTTTAGTAAAAGGCTGACTCTTGTGTGTAGCAGCCTTATCACATGAGCACATTCATCCTATTGAGTCAGACTATACCAACAGTGTGCTGAAGGCAACATTCCTCATCCTCAAAACTACTGTCTCTGGATAAGATGTGATATAGGAGCCCGTTCTTTCCATTGCAGGATGCTCTACAGCTGAGCTTCACCTAACAAATGTTGGGGCAACTCAAAATGCCTCTGAATATGGGGGATAAATACCATGCAACTGAAAGTCTCCAGATTAAGGACATGTTTACTAATAGTTGGCCTGCTCAGCATTATGAAAACTAAAGGAGTCAGTGATTCTGATGTCCAGCTCTTTATAGATTCCTATGCTCCATGCCAGCCATTTGCATAACACCTGCTTTCACACCTCATCAGCCTGGGAGTGTCTGGCTATAAAGTGTATGAAATTAAACACCCAAGGGCTTGGTTATGCCGTTCAGCTAGGCTGCGAGGTTCCATCCTCATCCCTTTCCTGTCCCTTTGTATTTTTCTCTTCCCATTTGCCATGGTTTCATTTATTGTACATGGTGCTTTTCTTAAAGATGGGAGCCAGGTGAGTCATGCCTGGAATGTGTCTATTATCAGTCAAGGTGAATGCAGAGGTCACCCAATCACATCTGAGCTACAGTGTAGTTTTCCACTCGGCTGTGAGGGCTTTGATCCATTTATCTACGTGCAGCAATCTTCTCAGTCCCTTCTACCCTGCTGGGATTCCTGTTCCTAGCTTACCCACTCCACTCTTGCTACAGTCTCTTTTGATAAACACAAACATCTTGACAGAAAAACAACAATGTGCTCACTACCAGAAAGATAAAAAGATGTGACAGCTGTGTGAAGTGCAGAATTCTCCAGCAACAGCAAGAACTGGCAGGTATGAGACAGGAAATCTTCTAACAAGAACAAACACAGTGAGGTCGGTCCTCCAGAGTGAAGGTAGCCACCCAGGGCCTGCTACTGAACTTGGCATTTCTTTTTGCTGCACACACTAGTAAGATCTGTACTTTCCAATGCAGCATAGCCAGCCTAAAAGGCACTGTGAAGTTATTCCTTATGTATTTGTCTTGGTCTGCTTGTTGCTATGACTGAAATCCACAGAATGGATAATCTGTAAACAACAGGGCTTTATTTAGCTCATAAGTTTAGAGATTGGGAAATGACATATCAGGACCCAGGCTCTGGTAAGGACCTCCCATGCTACATAATTATCAAAGGCAGTGGTTCTCAACCTGTGGGTTGTGACCCTTTGTCAAATTTCTATCTCCAAAAATATTTACGTTATGGTTCTTATCAGTAGCAAAATTACAGTTATGAAGTAACAGTGAAGGTAATTTTATCATTGGGGTGGTCACCATAACATGAGGAACTGTACTAAAGAGTCGCAGGCAGCATTAGGAAGGTTGAGAACCACTGATAGGGAGACAGAGAAATCATATAAGCTTTGGTCTCTCTTCTTCCTCTCCTTCCAGCCATGGATGCTGTCATAGGGCACCAGTGATAGACACCTGCATAATGCTGATTACTCTCCAAAGACTCTACATCCAATGACCATTAGCATCTGGCTTTTGGGATTAAGATTCTCATCTTTGACTTACATGGGAGGCATGCAAACCAAAGTTCCACAACCATGATTGTAATAGAGGGCAAGTTATAGCAGGATGTAGCAAATATATGGAAGGACTAGAGTCTCCATATGTCCTGGTGGCCTGTAGAAACCTAACAACCACTGTGAAAGGTTTCTTCTAAAAGTAAGTACAAAATTGGTCACCTAAAAGGTTATTCACCTCAGTGACATCCAACATAATGGGGAAAAGTGGCTGCAGTTTAACAATTCAAAGTCTAGGGGTGGTGTACACATAAACAAAATAGGATATATTCATACAATAGAATACAACTTGCCAATGAAAGGGATCATATCATCAGTTCATTGTACATGAATAAATCGTAAAAACATTATTCTAAGACATTTAGTACAGAAGACTACCTACTGTGAGGTTCCATTTAGATGCAGAAAAGTCTAATTTATGAAGATTCATTGAGGGTTTCAAGAGTTTGAGGTTGAAAAAAACAGATTGAGTAATAGTAGACAAGGGCACTATCTGTTCAGGACAGTGATGTGGCAGTGCATTATGATACAAATGGACCTAATAGCAAGAGGTTACTTAAGACTGGTATTGTACTGTGTACATAGCCTGTTTGTTTAACCTACATTTAAGAAAAGAATGTAACACTCAAAGGTGCCTTGGACTTCACATGTAATCAGCTTTTACAACCTAAGCTAATGCATAGGCGTAATCTGAAGTTATATACTCTTCCATGTCCCCGACCCAGAGCAATGCGTGAATGTTATGGTAATCATTTTCTAGAAACAAAAAAAATAGGCTGAGTTGTATATTTTATACTATGAAATAAATAGCCACTATAAATGCTGAAAGGAGCAGATATGGAAATTGCTTGATAAACAATGATATTTGTTATATAGCTTGATATCTGTGTCAATCAGATTTTAAGAACCAATTGGAATCTGTGAGTTAATCCGTTCTAAAACTCTGTCAAAGATTTCTGTAAAGATCCCTCATTCCTCCCCCACGTTTTTGTGCTGTTCAATAAAAGAGAGAGTAAAGCCCTTTGTGATGGGCAGACATAGCAGACAGACACAGACACAGGGATAGATCCACAAGACAGCATCAGGCAGGTACAGACTGAGGCTCATTCAGCAGACAGACAGGGACGGCAGAGACACAGGGGGAGTGGTGTGAGAACTCAAATCCAGACTCACTCTTGGTTAAACGACAACAAGGGGGAAATGTTTTGATTTCTCTCCTAAATGTGACACTGATATGTTATCCGTGATTCAGAGCTAAGTCTACACAGTTAGGAGCCTTCTGTGAGCTATCTTTAATGTGTTCAAGCACAGTGGGATTGCTCTACAGCTGAATTTTGTAAGTTTACTGAAAAGACTGAACTTTACAATTAAAATGGGTAAACTTAGTTGTCTAGAAAGGATACCTCCATAAAACTATTTGATAAAACAGGAGATGGATTGCATTCTCACGGATAGACCTGCAATGCTTTGCCTTGCTTCTACCTGTACAATTACATCATGCTCATAGGTCTACATGGCTCAACAAAGCTTCCTTAACAGTCTCTGTCTTCTTTGAGGGTCTGATGAGAATTACAGATGAGTTAAATTTCCCATCTTACACTTGGATCTTGTGTAGGAAAAGATGAACTGTACCTAGACTTGGGGCAAGGTGCTGACTTCTCATTGTCTGACTTTCTGTGCTTGGACTGGTATTTGTTTGCCTGGAGACATTGGACACCTATCACCCAACAGTGATTTATGGATCACATGGATTAAACTCTGCTCAGAAGGAAGAAAAGAGTAACGTTGTGATCATGACTTCTAGGAGATTAGATGGGTAGTACATCCCTGAGCCCGCTAAAATATCTAGACATCTAGGGCTTAGGGGTATGCGTATTGTCACCCATTGATTCCTGAAGAGTAACCTCTCCCTGACTTCTTGGGAGAAGACAGCAGAGTCTTAATTGGTATCTTTCCTGACTTCTGTCCTGTGTATGTCTTTCCTTGATTGATTCAAAGTTTCACTATGTCCCTACAGTCAAATGCAGCATGAGGACAACAGCCTTGAGTGAGTCCCCTGAGTCCCTTTTGGGGAATCACAGAAACAGAAAGTGACTGGAGACTCCAGGTAACCTCACAGTTGGTATAAAAAATGAGTATTATTTTGTATGCAGACTGTATCCTCTAAATAGACACTCAGATGAGCTATCTCAGAGATCATACTTTATTATTTTATTTTACAGCCGTCTGTACTGAATTTTTAAATTGTTTGTAGACAGAAAAATCTTGAAAGATAAAGCCCTTATTTATATCTTTCCAGCTGTTGGCAATTGATAAATGATTACTAGAGTCACAAAGATATTTTCAAGGTGAGATTTTAATCCGTTTGTTAGAATGGCAGGTAGTATGTGGTATTGGACTAAAACATTACAGCATAGTTCATATGGACTGAAGAGAAAGCCATGGGAGCTAGCACATCCGAGACATGCATCTCTGTGCCCTCCTTCTTATGTGGGTGGTGGGGATCCAAACTCGGGTTCTCAGGCTTCTATTGTAAACACTTTGCCCACGGCGCCATCTCCCCAGCCCTCTTATCTTTATTTTAAAATGATACCTCTCATACTCAAAACATAAACAGCTGCATTGCTCATAACTTGCTTCAGATGTGACTTAGTGATTCAATTCTTCTGCAGAAAAAATATCAAGTAACAATGAAATCTTTTCCATAAATATGTGTCTAGCATATTACTCATGTTGTTTTGAAGTTTTGAGGTGTAAATATTGTAGCCTAGCTATCAGACACAGCTCGTGATATTTAGATGCAGGTTGCTGTCATTTTGAAAGTTTGTTTCACTGTTGCTATTGCTAGGATTCGCCATAGAATGTCAGTCTAAAAGCTGGTACATCCAGGAAACCTAAGCCTTCGGAACTCCGTGGAAACATAGTGCAAACAGCCAGAGTGTGATGTGTGAGCACCTGGCTTAGACATTTTCATCACCCATCTTCCTAGTTGCCTAGGTTGAGAGAGAGCCAGTCATATTTCTGAGCGAATGGTAGCAGGATAAGTACTGGCAGATTTTGTTTTCTTGTAAATTGTTACTCATTTCCAATGGTTTAAGCATCTGAGGTTGCCTTCCTCAGCTTTCTAGCTATGAAACTTTTTCAACGCTAGGCAATATTGTGTTTATTGAAAACACTTGCTTGTTTTGTTTCCTGGAAAGCCCAGCAGGCATGCTCCTTTGTGTACAGTTTGCTTCCTTCTTGAAATCTCTTCCGTTCGTTCTGCATATAGAGCTCCCTGGGCTTTATGCTTGATTTCTTTTGATTTTCAGTTTCTTTTCTTCATGGGGGAATATCAGAGGTTTACCTTTGATCATGGTAGAGAAGCTCACTTTCATTTTAATGAGAGGAAACTGAGTTTAATTAAAGAGGTGGAAGGAAGTCGACTAACAACAAATCTCTAGTAAGGGGCAAGGCCTAGATGTGAACCTTTATCTGTCTGACTATGAAACATGAGCTAATGGTCTTTTACTCTTCATCATTAATCCTTCTTTTTATCTAAAAGTCCGCATGACCTGGCTCTTCAGAATCACGAATTAGATCCAGACCACTGTGTCTGTGCCGTGTGCTCTACGCTGCTGGGCTTCCCCGGCATGGCTCCATCTTCCTGCACTCTGTGCATAGTATTGGGACATTTGCACACTTATTATTCCAACTTACGGTGTGAGACTGAGTGACAGGTGTGATTACACACACAAGAAAACCTGGGCGAAGAGGACTAAAACGGCATACCTCAAGCCATGAGCCAGCAAACCTTTGTTCCTAGAAAGGCAGGGTCTTGAAGATGTTTCCCTTAGCTGTTACCATGTATTTTAAAAATCAGACTGAATTTAGACTCCAGAAAATAACTTTGCTCATGCTAATGGACAAACAACTATATTTCAAAATCCCTGAGTCAGCCAAGTGGTTTCTCCAAGTAACTCCCCCGACCCCCAACCTTGTATGTGGTTTCATCCAGTGGAGGCTGGGGTAAAATAGAAAAGGGTAGCTATGGTCATGGTTTGTCTCCGGAATGCACTTTGTTCTTTGGTGTTGATCACCGTTAAGCTCTGGTCTGTAGCTGGGGTTTTCCTTCCTCTCCCAGTGTCACTGAAAATTATCCCTTGGAAGAGACACAAACACATCCAGCACACAGAGAGCAGATACTGGCTGAGCTCTGCGTTGGCTGCAGCCCAGTGGGCCAGGTGGTGGCTTAGTTCCCTGGTAGATAACACCGTGGAGCATCTGGGACATTCTGCATTCCACAACCGCATTTCAGCCTCATCATTTAAAAAAGCAATCAAAATGGTATAGCAATCAAACCCCCAAGAAACCATGGGAATAAATATGCTGTTCCATCATTTTTTTATCATCAGATGCAGGTTGGCAAAGTGAAGAAAGACAGTGATTGACATGGCAGCCATTTGTGTGTTCCACGGGGTTGTCTCCTGGCCTCCAGAGCGTTTGTCGTCTGGGGCAGAATGGCTCTGCATCCTACTAAGCACACTTCAGAAGGGTGACAGAGCCTTAATCATGGAAGAGGATTTGATCACAGTGGAGCAGACCAGTGCAAGAAAGCATTTCCCCACTTGGTATGGCTAGGCTTTCTTTTCTTACTCACAATAAGCCTCCACTCACGCTGCTTGCCGAGCCTACCCTATACATTTGAACAGAAATTACCAAGACAATATGCCTTGGGAAAATAGGTGTACTTTTAACCTGTTAAAATGTTTTTTAAGATATTCAGAAAAGGTGTGTGTGTGTGTGCGTGTGCGCACATGTCCTTATGTGGGAATTAAAAGAAAAGAAGGTCTCTAACCTGTAAATAAGCTTCCATACCACATGGGCTGCAAAGGTTGCATGACCTTCACTGTTTGATCAGGGCTGAGAGCAGTTTCTTATTTGAGCAAAGACACAGAGGACGGCATTGCCCAGACATTGTTCATACTCTCTGAGATGGTTGAGAGAACTGCCAACATCCTTTTCCATAATTCCAGACAAGATGTTTTGACTTGCCATGATTTGCCATGGCCTAAGCTAGTCGCCCTGAAATGGCGATTTTAGGCTTAGTGGTTAAGAGCATACTCTGCTCTTGCAGAGGACCAGAGTTCGATTCCTCCCAACCAAACCAGGAGGTACATAATTACCTATAACTCCAGCTCCAGGTGATCCTGTACCCTGATAGCCTCTTCTGGTCTCTGGAGGCACCTGAACTCATGGCTACATTCTCATACACACACACTCACAAATACATGTGTAACTAAATTTAAAAAAATCAAAATCATAAATGAGTCCTGTGGATGGGGAAAAACTAGGAGGAGCAGGAGTCTGGGAGCAGCAACATGCCTGCTGACTTTAGGATGTTCCCTTTGTCACTTTTGCCATCCTGAGAGAAGAAACAGCATAGGACATGTATCAGGCAAGGACTGCAGGAAAACACCCAACATGCACATATCTCTTGCAACTTCTGTTTACCTTGCACAAATATGTATGCCACAGATACAGATTTATTGTAAGTTATTGGATTATGGAGGGTGATGAGTCCCAAGATTCCTATGCACAACTTAGAGGTCGCCAAGAACAAGGCATGTTCTTAGTCTGAGTGAACGCAGGGTGGTACTCCAGGCAGAAAACACAAATTCCTCTTTACTTCCTTAGACCATTCAGCTGCTGTTACAAACACCATGGCCTGAATAACTTACAAAGATTTATGTGTATGAGTGTGTTGCACACCAATTGGTTGTCCAGTGCTAAGTGGTTGACCCTGAAAATATACATGTAGGTAACATGCAGGTTATTTTTAGGATATATATATATGTACACATGTGCATGCACACACACATACACACATATGCATACAGTAACAATTATTTAAAAAAGAAAGAGACCATGGGATTGAAGGAGAATGGGGAGTAGTATATGGGAGGGTCTGGAGGTGGGAAAGAAAAGGAAGAAATGTTATAATCATATTGTAATCTCAAAAAAAAACCCCAACTACATTTATAACCAAGGGTTGTTTTATTTATTTATTTATTTATTTATTTATTTATTTATTTATTTATTTATTTATTTATTTATTTATTTATTTATTTACTTACTTACTTACTTACTTACTTACTTACTTAGCTTGCGAGATTTTGATAACAAGGTTCTAGATTCTTCCAGAATTGGACCATATGGTCAGAAAGGAGTCACGGGAAAGGGGAAAATCCTTGCTTGGCTTGTTCTGTGGCAGATATTCATCATCAGCACCAGATTCACTTGGCAGGAATTAACGCAGACATTTTCTCCGATGCAAGGCTTTTGCAGGACTTCTAGAGTCATTCCCATGTGATAGTTTGCGCCTCAGAATCCCCAGGTGGAAGCAATAAGTGTCTGCATTTTTGATCATTTCCTCCTTTGTCAACTCCTTATCAGCAGGTGATACGCTTGTCCCTGGAATCTTTTACTCCTCCTGATGGTGCCTTTAAACCAGACTGTAACAAATGCTCTTTGAAAGCAATCTGTGTTTAGTCCCAAGGAAATATTTGTCCATTGTCCCAGGAAGATCAGGATGTGTAGACTGCCCATTGTTGCTTTTGTTTAACATTGCAAGCCTTAACAACGCTCTCTTGAATCTTATAAATGAACTATAGCCAGCCTTCTCTGCTAGCCCAAATGTTCAGAAGTCATGCCATGTTCTTAATGGTCATCTTAGAACCTTTAGATTAACATAAAGTAGAAAGTATTCTACACCAGTTGCTCTGTAACATGATATGTTCCTTAAAATATTCCCTTTCCCCCAATACCTGATTCTGTATTTTTAAGGAATGTGAGGAGCTTAAATATCAAAACTAGATGCCTATATTTCACAAATCTTGCATCTTACTCTGGAGTATGACATGTATTTTCTTCACCATGAGACTTAAAATATCCTGTTGTCTATTTTATACAATATGCATTCTCCTTCACTTAGAACTGTTTCATAATTGTTATTGCATCAATACCACAGGGATATTTTTAATGAAAAATTACAAAGGTAGTGTTGGACTCTGTGGTCCATTGTCTGAGAGAATAATAGCTCAGAGAAGTTTCTCTAGGATGCATTTCAGCACTGTTATAGTGCTTTTGAATGGGATTGTCTGAACCTATAGAATGTGTGTGTGTGTGTTAGAGAGAGAGAGACAGAGACAGACACAAGACACACAGATAGAGACATATATATATATATATATATATATATATATATATATATATATATACAGAGAGAGAGAGAGAGAAAGTCTGTTTTGATAAAGGAAAATATTAGACAAATTTAACAGAGTTTGAACAGGGATGTTCACATGCACAGCTCTCAGAACCCTAAGAGTTTGGAGAACTGCACTCAGCATTGGGCAGTGAGTGTTTATAGACAGAAAAAGCCTGAAGAACCTGGAAACAAGGAATAAAAGTGGACGAGTCATTTCAAAGTCCTTTGCTTATAAAGATCAAAGCACACAGAGCTATAAAAACAAAAACAAAAAAAACATGATAGCCTAACTACCCTGTTTGTAGAGTTGGCTAGTGCTTTTCATTTGAGATTTCTCTGGTCAGATAAACTCAGTTGGAGTAGTGTGGCTTTGAACTTCAAACAGGAGTGTTTCCATTTGCCATGATTTATTGCAACCTAGTGTTAGACCCAACTCAAATCAACATCCTCCTTTAAAATTGTTCAATGACATGCACACACTAATCTTAGATTTTGTTGGGTTGTCCAGGCCTTTGGAATCAAAATGAAGTCATTACAATACTCTTTTAAGATTAATTTTAATTTTAATTATTTGTAAATATATGTGTTGTGTGTGTGGGTATATGCATATTTCTTTCGAATAAGACACTTAGCCACCTGCCTCTACAAGTTATCTGCAAATTTCAAGTGTACAGTCCTCTGTTGTTAGCTGTAGTCAAGACACTTCAACTTAGATTTCTAGAATGTCATTATTTATCAGAGATTTTAGCGTCTTTGACCAATCTTTCTTCTTTATCTTTCCAATCCTTCAACAATCGCCATTTTACTATTCATCTACTAGTATGTTTGTTTTAAGTCCATAAATATGGTACAAGTTTCTCCCCAGCTCATTTCACTCACTGTATCTCCTCTGTCCACTAATGTTGTAAAGCAAAGAATTCCTTGTTTCTTCTTAGGACTAAATGATTTCCAAGATATATTCTTATTCCTCGATAGATTGACCAAGTGTTTCTTCCGTTATGATCATGTATGACTTTCTGAACTTTAACCTAATAGATATTTCCATTTGTATATGAAACATTGTGCTCAGACATATTTAAAAATACTTTGTGGGGCTAGAGAGATGGTTTAGCAGTTATGAGTACTTGTTGTTCTTGCAGAGGACTTGACTTCAGTCCCCAGCACCCACATCAGGCAGCTCCCATTCTCCCACAACTAGTTCCAGGGGGACTCAATGCCCTCTTCTGTCCTCTGCAGATACCTGTACTCACACCACACATAAGACATAATTTATATATATATATATATATATATATATATATATATATATATATATATATATATATATAATTAAAAATAAAATGAATCTTAAAAGAAGCTTGAAATGTTTCTTTGTTTCAAACTTTTGTTTAATTCAGTCCACAATAGTTTAATACTTAATAAGACAGGCTCATCTTCCTTCTCTAACTCCGGAGATGATCATTCACGTGTGTGGAATTTGCGCTTTCTTTTTCTTTTTACATTTATCACCAAATCTCAGTTTGGAATTGTTACATAGAAATTTAGTTGACCAAAATGATTATCCAAAAGATGCTTGTGAAATAAAGGTAATTTTTAGGCATTTTGGAGTGTCGAAACATTAAAAATAAAGACAAAGAGGACATGAGAGTCCAGGCTTTAGTCATGTCTACCTCAGAATAGCCTTCTAGCCCTGTGTCGCTTGGTACATCCTGTAGTTTATGTGCTGAGGAGAAATAGTAAACATGTCACAGATGGACACCAAACTCATCTGCTCCCCCATTTCACTTCCTTTCCCAGGTTTCTTTGGTCCTCTCTATTTCCCTAACAACTAAGTTGCCGAAAACATTTGTGTGCTGAACTGCACTTCTGATCAACCCCAATTCTCTTTGGTTCTTAATCAATTTGTGCCCCTTAAGGATATAAAGTTCAAAATGCCTTTATGCACATATTAGCGGGCAAGGAGAGCAACTTCTGAAAAGCTTAAAGGAGAGACCCATGAAGTAAGCAGGCTTGCAGATGAGGAAGAAGCATGTGCGGTGTGTCTTTAACACTGCCCAGAAGGAACTTATCCAGACAGACGTGACATTTTCAACAAAGGCAAAACATTGAGCTATGAAAGGCATACTCAACAAGGGTTGGGGAGAAGACACGTGACTACGGTGAGTCACTGTCTGTTTTCTCCATGCAGAGGCAAATAGGGTAAAGTTTATTTTTTCCTCCGAGTATTCTGAAATGGTATCCAAATGCTCTTTGGCCAAGTGTCCTTCCCTGTCATTCGTTGTCTTACTGTGTATCTCCATTGTAATGGCTGTATGGGCCGGTGCTATTCAAACTTGCTCAGTTTTTACGCAGGCTCTCTTTTTCTCTCCAAACCCATTCTCTTCAATTTTCCAATTCAGCCCTCCATGTCCTCTTTCAACAAAAGCTTTGGCCACAAAAATAAAATCAAAGTGAAAGAAAATACGATATAAAGATCAGTTTTTATTCCTAGACATTGTTGCCATTAACAATGAGTCATTTGTGCCTCACTCCTCACAGCCCAATCGTCCCAGGGTTTGAAGACTGACTCCATCTCTTAACTTGTCATGAGCTCTCTCTTGTCATCAAGATCCAGGACCCGTTCTGTGGAGGTTGGTGGCTCGCTCTACCTAGGGAGATTTTCTTATTTTTATTTTTATTTTATGTGCATTGGTGTTTTGCCTGCATGTATGTCTGTGTGAGGGTATTGGGTCCCCTAGAACTAGAGTCACAGATAGTTGTGAGCTGCTATGTGGGTGCTGGGAATTGAACCCGGGTCCTCTGGAAGAGCAGTCAGTGCTCTTAACCACTGAGCCAGAGATTTTCTTTAAGTAGATGGATTTAGAGATTTTTATGAAGATGTGATTTATTTAAAATTTTTATTACATTTATATATTTTTATGTGCCAATAATGTGTGTAGAAGCTAGAGGATAATTTGTAGAAGTCAGCATGCTTTTCCTGCCACTTGAGTCCCAGAAACTGAACTTAAGTCATGAGGGTTGATGACAAGTGAATTTGCTATCTTGCCAGTCCTGAAGGAGTGGCTTATTCCTATGAACAGGTACGAAAGTGCACGTGAAGTCCCTCAGGCTTAAATGCCTGTGAGTAGACTGAGGGTCGAGATGAATCTAGGAAGTCTGAGTGAGTGTTTAAAATGTTTGAGAAGGCAACAATCACTTTTTTATAGCAATAATTCTCATCAAGTGTGGAAATACAGATCCCTACTCAGAACACTTTGTGAGGCTGAGGCAAGATCACTTGAAGCCTGAAATTCAAGGCCGTCCCTGACAACTGAGCAAGACCAGATCAAACAAACAACAAAACTCAAATGTTTAAAGACACTCTCGTGCCCACATATATTACCCAATGGCCAATATAAATAAAATGACAGCAGAACTCTATGACTCCTATGTATTCATTATTTATTTTGGGTTGTTATTAATAAATTAATTAAAAATATGTCAGTTTGGCATAGTAAAGTAACCAAATATAATTATTAGATAATTTTCCTACGAATGAACAACAATCATAATAATGATGAGTACTTTCTTACCAAAACAGTAATTAGGATGTTTAAGAAAACAAAACAACATAAAAATTTCAAACCTTACAATAAATAGATAATAAGAGTCAGTGAAATTTAGAATCTTCATTGTATATTTAGCTCCCCAAACAGACACGCAATCATTTGAAAAGCCTTTATCTTCTAAGTAAATTTAAATATGCCATTGTAAGCCTGCTTGAAAAAAAATTGTTAAAGCATTTTAAGTTTGGTTTCTATGGGAACCAGGGCTTTGGTAACTGATGGATTCAAATGATTCATTTCTAGTCACATGGGGACCATTTTATGGGTAAAAGATGACAGATCCAAAGAAGAGTTGAAGAAAAAAAAAAGTGTCCGCTCAAATACTGATCTTTTCAGATACTGTAGTTAGGAGAAATTAAGGCAGAGATTGCAAGTTCATTTCTGTTCTGATTCAATAGATGGCTGCTGGTTGTCTGCAGGCTGCCACATTCTGTCCAAGTGGCTATAGCAGTGGGCAGAAAAGAGAAAATTTAAATGAAAACACTTAGGCATAACTTCACTAGCAAACTTTAGATGGAATTAGACCCATGAGCTTCAGTCCTCTGCTTTTAAAAAAAAAATCTTATCTATATTCATGAATATCTTTAACAAACACACCTTGGATGCTCTCTTCTGAAAAATATCTTTCCTTTTTTGGAGAAGCATTTTTTAAAAGTTGTTAACCTTTACTCAGACAGTGTGGAACGTGAAGTTTGTTTCTGATTTCGTTCTTTGTTCTGTTTCGTTGCGTCCCAGACAGGTTATTAGGGTGACAATGAACTCCTCACAATGTTTTCAGCAGCAGCACTTGCAATGTGACAGGCTGACCAGCACATTTGCTGAGCAGTGGCATTTTGAAAAATGATATTCTTATGGTTGACCTACTTAATTATGAATCAGCATCATATCTGCATATGTTAGACAAAGATAAATGTTATCATAGGGGTCTGATATGAGCAGAGCAAAATACTGAACGTGTTGCTCACTGGATGTGTGCATATTAAGCATATGCTTTTCATAAGTTTAAGCTGAAACGCATAATTTAATTAGTGAGAAAATATAATCCATTATAGTCAACAAAAATATTTAAACCAATAATGTCTTGGCTCCATTATTACAACAAACATTAATTCCCTCTTTCCCTGCCTTTGTTTACAAACAAAATAAGAATTGAGTGATGTTAGCATGCTACTTCTACCCTCTTCTGCTCACATCTGGATTCTATAAGTGTATCATTTTGACCTTTCAAAGACCAAGACAATGGTCTTGTCTTCTTCAAAGACAATCTTTGAAGAAGAATTAATTCTATAGCAGGAAGAATTTTAGCTACAGCAATTATGGTAGATTTTTATTTTTTATTGGCATTTTAAAATTTAAAATATACATACATCTTTACTTAATTCTTTTACATTTTTTTAGCTCTCAGCTCAACTGAAATTTTTAAAAAAATTTCTGTAACATCAATGACTAATCTAACTCCTTTTATATGAAGAATACAATTGTATATGGTAGCACATTTCCATAAATGTGAGCTTTGTGTACCTTGATTACTTTCTATACTATATTGAAGAATAAAGGAATGAATTAATGCCCAGCTAGCTAGCTACAAGCATTCATTTCCCCTTTCCCTACATTTGTTTACTAAGTAAGAGTTAGGTAATATTAGAGTGTTTTTTTTTCTCCTTGGTTTTTCAAGACAGGGTTTCCCTGTGTAGCTTTGCACCTTTCCTGGAACTCACTATGTAGCCAATGCTGGCCTCGAACTCCTAGAGATCCACCTGCCTCTGCTTCCCGAGTGCTGGGATTAAAGGCGTGTACCACCACTGCCCGGCGAGTATTTGTTTTTTGTTCTAACCTCTTCTGGTAACTTCTGGGTTCTATTATTGTACAACTCATGAATTTTCAAAGACAGAGACAACGTCAGCAGGAGCATTAATTCTACAGCACGAAGAATTTCGGCTTAAGTAAGCTATTACAATCCGTTTTGTGGATTGGTAGTTCAGCTCCATGGAAAATGAATTAGAATGTGTAGAGTAATGTGATTATAAACAGGACATGGGTTAGCTTGAGTTCCAGTTTGAATAAAACTTGAGCTCCATTTTTTCCCTGAGATCATCTCAGTGCTGATTCTTTACCATGGTCTAATTTCATAAAATTTCTTGACCAAAAACAATTTAGTGGAGAGATGGTTTCCTCAGCTTGTAATTCCAAGTAATAGCCCATCATTAATGGAAGTCCAGGCAGAGACTTGACATATTCTAGTCACATCCAAAATCAAGACCAGGAATGCATACACACTTGGCTCTCAGGTAGCTTTCTGTACTCTCACAAGTTCCATGGCCCAAACTATGGGATGATGATGCTCACTTTTGGTTCTGGTTTCCCATCATCAATCAAGTGAATCAAGACAATCTTCCACAAACATGCCCATAGGCCATTCTAGTCTATACAATTCCTCACTGAAACTCTACCCAGGTGAATTTAGGTGGTGTCAAATTGATAGTTAAACTAACATTCACATCATGTTAATAAAATATCTTCAGTGTTTCATTACTTCTTATCAGAGTGCCACATGGTGGCATAAAAATATCAAGATTATGAACCAAAGACCCAGGATCCACTCTATTTGAAAAACCAAATAAAACAATGTGCCCACTCCTTACCATTTTTTTCTGTATAGTCTCTTCTTGTTTTAGGTCTATGTTCTATATGCTGCCCATATCCAACACCAGTAGGAAAGTCGGAGCTTTGCTCTGGAGCTAAGTGAAGCTAACTTCTAACTAAATGGCAAGGGACCAGTTGTAGAAGCATGGAATGGGCATGATAAACCAGCCCAAAGTACTCAACATTGGAGCAGGAGAGACCAGCTATTAAAGAGATTAAAGACTCTTTTTCTGGTCCAGCACCCTCAACAAAACAAAGTTACTCTCAGGAAGACAAAAGACAGGTGGAAGGTTAACACTGGGATGTATATTTTGATGATCTTTATGAAAATAATTTGTAGTTAATAGTTTAAAAGCTTTCTTTTGTCACACTTCCTTCATGGAATGAATGTGGGAGATTATGCAATTGTAGTACTAAAGAAATTCTGGCTTGATCATTCTACAGAAAAAAATGGAATTAATTACCACATTAAATGATTGAAAGTTATAAAAAGAAACAGTTTAATTTAGTTGTCACTTAAAAAAACATAGGCAACAGCTTACAATACATATTTAACAAGACACACTTCACTAGACTGATAGATTGCTTTAAAATTATATTTTTGTGTAATAACAAAGATAGATCTTTATCTAATTCAAGAGATGGACGGAACTGCAGTACCTAACTCAACAGGGATATTTGGGGTGGAGAATGGAATTGTGTGGGGGCTCAAAAGAGTTTGACAAAGAGCAATCAAGAGAGGCAAAAAGAAAGAGCCAAAGAGATTTGAGAGCCTGCAGCTCATGAGGAAAAGTACTCATGGTAAAGGCTGAGTTAAGGGAGTTTTCAGTGCCCTACCATGCTGGAAAACTAGAGATAAGACAGTGATACACACTGTGGAGGAAGACCTGTAATAGATCCTCAGATTGGAAGAAAGTGATGACAAGATGGATGTACCCTAATGACAAGGCTCAAGTGGAACTGATCTCTGGTGCAGGTAAGTCCCAGCTCCATGTCTGAGCTATCTAGTCAACCTGAAAGCTGGAGTCAGGACACTTGCTAGTGTTGTAACTTTAAGACTGCAATAAGGGAACAGATTCTCTGTCTTCCAGTAGAGTATTCCAAAGGGAGGCAGAGGAGACTTGCATCAGGTCATCCGCATAGCACCTAATGAAATTTTGATCTTGACAGAACTTGAGTAAATCTTTGTTTAGGGGCTTCAGCATTGACTATAGGTAATTGACTCTATGTGACAATCATGTTGGTTGAGTTTATGAAACATTCTATGCCTCCCTCTCCTCAGCTATAAGGCAGGGTTATTGATAAATCCTGACTCAGGATAATTATGAGGTGCAGGTGAAATTCCTAATGAGAGTCTGAGCTTAGATTCTGAAGTCATTCCTTCAGTGGCACACAAGGAGAGATGGAGGAACTAACCCAGTCATAAATTGGCAGATGTTGAATTCAGTGGAACATGGATGCCAGAAGAAGTTTATTAATCCCAGCATATTTCAACAGGACAAACAGTCCCACCAATCTCTATAAATTATAGCCATTTGCTCTTAAGTTATCATTAAATTTCATTTTGAAATGAAAAACAACTCCTTGAACAAAATGGTCGTTGTCCTGTGTTAAACTGTGTGACCTAGAGAAGGTTACTTAGATGTTATTGACTTTCTTTTCTTATCTGGAAAGTCCTGGCTCCAACCAGGTGGTGTGGTGGTATTGTGTTCCCCAAAATACTGTGCACACTAATAAACTTATCTGGGGCCAGAGAAGAGAACAGCCACAATATCAAACATAGAGAATAGGCAGTGGTAGCACATGCCTTTAATCCATTCCAGAGGCAGAAATCCCCCTGAATCTCTGTGTGTTCAAGGATACAGCCAGGCATGGTGACTCACACCTTTAATCCCAGAAAGTGAGCCTTTAATCCCAGGGAGTGATGGCAGAAAGATATATAAGGCTTGAGGACCAGCTCAAGCATTTGGTTGGTTAAGCTTTCAGGCTTTTGAGCAGCAGTTCAGGTGAGATTCATTCTGGATGAGGATTCAGAAGCATCCAGTCTGAGGAAACAGGATCAGCTGAGGAATTGGCAAGGTGAAGTTGCTGTGGCTTGTTCTGCTTCTCTGATCTTGCAGCATTCACCCCAATAACTGGCCTCAGGTTTGATTTTATTAATAAGGCTTTTAAGATTCATGCTACAAGGTGGCCAGTAAAGTCTTTCACTGATGTAACAGTCTATATGTCTATTTACTTTCCCCCTCTTAATTTCCCTATTACCTAATGAAGAGAAATGTCATGGGCATCTGAGGCAAACATACCCCTTTTTCTCTTATAGATTCCCATTAAATGAAAGCTGATGGACTGATTAAAATTTGTCAACATAAACTCTATTTTTCTCTAGATTTGAGTGAGTTTCTTCTGCCTTTGGGCAATTGCATTAGAGATTATTTCCACAACTGACTGAGTGGTAATAAAGCTACCAACAGTTCCCCAGGAAAATAATTTCCATCGATATGACTTTCAGATATGTATCTAGGAGGAAATGGCAAGTGTGGTGTGTGAAAACTCAATAAGATGGATGACTTTTCCTGGAATTCTTAATAAAAAAAAAAAAACTTCTAGAAAGCCCATGCCTGTAAGACACAAAATGATTTGGGAGGGGAGAAAATCCCAGCAAACCCTCAGAGAAACATCTGCTAAAACCCAGTCTTTTCTGGATAGTTTCCTTGTAAATGCTCAGAGCTCACAGAATTGATACGTTTTACTGAGGGCAGAATGTCATGTAAATAGACCAACAGTGAGATCTACAGGGAGGCAAACAAAAGAGCAAGTCCCAATTCAGACAAGAAAACATAGGTGGATTGAAGAGATGACTGGGTGGGAACAATGCTTCAAGTGCAAGCAGGAGGGTCTGAGTCCGGATTTCCAGGACCCACACAAATGAGGGGGACTGTGCTTGTAGGATGGAGATGGGCAGATCCAGGGACTCACTGACCTGGCATCTTAGCCAAACAGGTCTCCAGGTTTAGTGAGAGACTCCATTAAAAAAAGGGCAGAATGATAGAAAACACCTGATACATGTGACATCTGGTGTCAATCTCTGGCTTCTTCATGTGCACACATGGATGAATGCATTTGCATCTGTACATACACGCACATAGATGCATACACCAGAAATATAGTTATACAATAAAAAGTGAGGGTACTGTGAGTAAAATTCCATGTGAGGTTGGCTGGGAAGCAATGTACATAGATAAGGGTTTCAGATCCAGTGGTCTATCCCAAAGCAATGCACTGGCCCCGCCCCTCTTGGACAGGCTAGACAGCAGTATTGGAACTTGAAGATGACAGACAAGTTCCTTCCTCTGAAT
Organism: Peromyscus maniculatus bairdii; assembly: GCF_049852395.1. Lineage (NCBI taxonomy): Eukaryota > Metazoa > Chordata > Mammalia > Rodentia > Cricetidae > Peromyscus > Peromyscus maniculatus. Next base: position 54,668,236 of record NC_134867.1, on the reverse strand, counting down.
CCTTGTCTTGTGACTGCGCCTCAGTCATTGGATATGCCTCCAAGGCTCGTGGTAGGGCATGGGATGAGTCTATGAGCATCCAGAGTTGTATCAGACTTCCAGCATGCTCTAAAAACTCCTCCCCTCACACTGCTCACAGTTTCTGCTTATGATCTGTGAGGTGACCAAGCAAACCAAGAAGCCATCTTACCTGTCACCTGGCCCAAATACAAAGAAAACATTCTTAATCTTATGATAATAAAACTTAAAGAGATGAATATTATTTGTTTTGCTTATAAACATTGATTATCCCTTAGTGGTGATTTGGGTTCTTGCTTGGTTGGATCCCCAGCTTCTTTTTCTACCCTCCCTTCCTGGTCCCAGAGTCACCTTCAGCTAGCTTCAACTCCTATTGTACTTCTAACCACAAGGCTGTCTCTTGTTTGATTGACAGACACAGGGTCTCTTGAAGTCTAGGCTGGCAGGCCTCAATCTCACCAAGTAGCCCAGGGTGTCCTTGAACACCTCATGTTCCACCAGGAGGTTTTTGTAAGAGCCACTAAACTATTGCTTAAGTCCTCCTATTGATTTATATATGATTTAGTAACATACCTTTACTTATTTTTGAGTTAAAAACAGATGTTGAAAATACTTTTTTATATAGTCATCCTAAAAGTTGTTTATAGGTTCATCAGCAATGAAATAAAGTATATTTCTGAATATCCCAGCCCTGTGCTATTCCAGACATGGGAAGATAGAGTCCCATTCATTTTGATAACAAGATAAGCTTGGTTCTGTGAGTCTAATATGTGCATGTCACTGAAAGACATACACATGGGGAGCTTTTCATGGAAAGCATGTGGCCTTTAATTCAGTGTTTGCTAACTGGGAAGAGGCTATCAACACCCAAAACCACCCATCAGCTTCTAAGCAATACAACCTGTGCTGTATCCACATACCTCAAAACAACAGTGCTTTTAATATGTGTGACCAGGGAAAGTTTCTGGCAGAGCTGCTTTGGTCTCAGCAGTCCTGGAGCCAGGAGTGATAAAACTAGTTGCTGGACATATTTTACATTTTTAATAAAGACCATGGTGGATTTATTTTTTTGAGTTTTAATGTTCAGTCCAGATTTCCACACAGCAGTGCTGAGATATGCAAGGTTGAGCTAGAACTCACTCCAATCTTAAAGACGCACATTGCCAGAAAGGACACACCATTCTGTACTCTGAATGCTGGACTGGGTTGCTCAGAAAACTAACTTTTTGAAACTTCATTTGAAGTAATTTCTGACTTTTTAATTCTATAAAATTACTTCTACCTGTGTTGTCTTTGGAAGGATTTGACATATTCTTTTTCATTGTGCTTTATAATAAGCTTCATTTCAAAATAGTGTTAGATTTGCATTAAAGTTTCAGGCTAGTTTTTATATATTGGGAATAGAATTGCTCCTATTATAATCAGCTTATATTCCTATGGTACATTTATAATAACTAATGAACCAATATCAATATATTATTAATTATTTTTTATTTATATGTCTGTGTGTGTTGAGTGGTAGCAGATGTACTGTGAATCCAGGTGCCTCTAGAGGCCAGAAGACCGTGTTAGCTGCTGGGAACCAAACTTGGTTCCTCTGGAAGAGAAGCAAGTGCTTTTAACTGATGAACCTTCTCTCTACCCCCTAAGCTTGAAAAAAAGATTCCTTAGCTCCCCCTCTTTTATTAAACATAGAATCTTTTCTAATACAATATAATCTGAATACAGTTTCTCCTACCTCTATTCCTCCCCATTCCTTCCCACATCCTCTCCCATCTAGATCTACTCTCTTTCTGTCTCTCACTAGAAAAGAATAGGCTTCTAAGAGATAACCACAAAACATGACAAAATAAAATAAGATAAAACAAAAACCATCTTCTCAAGGAATAGCCAAGCCAATAGAAAAATAAAAGAGCTCAAAGAGAAGGCATAAGAATCAGAGACCCACTCATATCCACATTCAGGAGTCCCATAAAAGTACTAAACTGAAAGCTATAGTGTATATGCAAAGGACCTGGTGCAGACCCATGTAGGACCTGTGCTTGTTACTTCAGTCTCTATGAATTCATGTGGAGCTTTGCTAAGCTGTTTTTGGTAGCCTTGTTCTCCTTGTATCCTACCTCCTCCCTTTCTCCCCAATTCCTGCCTCCACTTCTGAGGGGTTCCCTGAGCTCTGAGGGGATGGGTTAGATGGAGACAGCTCCTTTAGAACTCTGTGGTCCAAAGTCTCTCTGTGGGTCTTTGTGCTTGTTCCCATCTGCTATAGGAGGAAGTCTCTCTGATGATGGCTGTATAAGGCACTGATCTATGAGTCTAGTAGAGCATCATTAGGAGACATCTGACTGTTACTTTTTTTTTTTTCAGACCAGTAGTATTTGGTTTTATCCTAGGTGTCAGGGCTGTCTAGTTTCTGGTTCTTGGTCTCCCAGGCAGTGCCAGATGTGGGTTCCATCTCATGGAGTGGTCCTTAAGTCAAATCAGACATCAGTTGGTCACTTCCACAAACTTGTGCCATCATTTTCCTAGCATATTTGGTAGGCAGGACAGATTGTAGATCACGGGTTTTGTGATTGGGTTGTTGTTTACTTTTCTCTTTTGGTACCCTGCAGAGTACTTTCCTGTGCCAGAAATATCAGAACATAGGGGTGAAAGTTCTGTGTAGGCACCAGCCTGACCTTTCCATGTTCAATGAGTTGTGTGGGTGTTGTCTTCTGCAATGAGGCCTTGCGGTCAGTTTATGGAGAGCAACATAACGTTTGGCAACAGCCTCAGTTGTTGGGGGATTTCCATGGGACACCTTCGGTCAACAGCTCAATTGGATGAAACCCAGTTCCAATTACTGGAGCTTCATTTGGTGACAAGAAATGGCCAGTTTTGGCTGTGCCTCCCTCCTTATTTGGAGACTTCATTAGAATTGCCTTCCTATGTTATAGAAAGTTTCCACAGCACTAGATTTCCACGCCACCCTTCTAATGCCCTTCAGTTCTGTCTCTCCCTTCATTCCTGCCTTAATCCCATCTCCTCACTCCCTTCCCATCTGATCCTCCTGTTCTTACTCCCCTCCCAGCAACCAGGCTCCAGCCCACCCATAGAATTTAGTCTATTACCCTCATCCCAGGAAGATCCATGTGCTGTCCCCCTCTAGTTTCTTCCTTTATGTCTAACCTCTCTGGATTTATGGATTGTAGCTTGGTTACCATTTATTTAATGGCTAATGTCCAGATATAAATGAATATATACCATATTTATCTTTCTGGTTCTGGGTTACCAAATTCAGGATAATTTTTTCTCCTATTTTTCTTTTTAGTTCCATCCATTTGCCTGTAAATTTCATGATGTCATTTTTTAAAAAAGCCAATACTCCATTGTGTAAATGTACCACATTTCCTTTATTCTTCTGCTGAAGGACATCTAGGTTGTTTCCAGTTTTTGGCTATTATCAATAGAGCAACAATGAACATGATTGAGCATCCCTGTAGTAGGATGAAGCATCCTTTAGGTATATGCCCAAGAATGGTATACTAGAAACAGGCACTTGAATAGCGACAGCATCTTCAACTAATGGTTCTGGTTAAACTGCATGGCTGTATGTAGAAGAATGCAAATAGATCCATACCTACCACCCTGCACAAAACTCAACTCCAAATGGATCAAAACCTCAACAGAAAACCAGCTACTCTGAATCTGATAGAGGAGAAAGTGGGAAATAGCCTTGAACTCATTGGCACAGAAGAGGACTTCCTTAGCTTTCACTTAATGTATTTCATCTGCTGTAGGATCCCACCAGGATGTTACACTGTTTTGATCCACATGCCTCTCCATAGATCTCAAGGCTGTGACAGTCATGGCAGCAGTTCACACTTCTCTTTTAAAATGGTGTTGGGAGTTCTGAGACCCTGTCCTACTTTGCTTTCTCTAGCTGTGATGGCCACCTTGACCAAAAAGCAAATCTGTATCATCTTGTGTTGTTCATATAACTCTATAGCGAACTTTATATTTCAAGTGCACACATTTCTACCTAGATTTATTTTCTTAAAAATTGCAGCCTAATTGCTTCAGAGCTGCTTGTTGGGAAGACTATCCAGTCCTGTTGAATTTTCTCATGTCTGTCAAAATTAGCAAACGCTGTGTGTGGCTCTATTTCCCAGTTGTCTAGATTCTTCTGTTGAACTACGTTCATCTGTCACACACTGAACATTGCCTTAATACTTCAGTTGAGTGACAAGCTTCAACGAGAATCTTTCATTGTTGCATTTCTCTTCCCTATCACAGTGACCTTGCCCTGCTCTTTGTTCTCCCACTGACATTTAAAGACCAACTAGTCAATATTTATAAAACTATATTGTAGGGATGTTAGTGTGATTACATTGAATTATCAGACTGAGTTTAGATTCAAGATGGTTGTATGGATAGCTCTCTATCTGGATCTGTAGACCTTCATTATTCAATAGCATTTGCTATCCAAATATGTTTTCTTGTGTGTGTGTGTGTGTGTGTGTGTGTGTGTGTGTGTGTGTGTGTGTGTTGTACACGCTTCATTTTTTGGTACTGTAGTAACCAATGCTTTTCTTTTCAGATTAAAATTCCCATGACTAATACATAGGAACTGAATTTACTTTTGTAGATTAAGCTTATGTTACTTGACCTACCTATACACAATTTGTTCCAAATAATTTGAAATATTCTATAAAGACCACTATGTCTATTATGAGTTGAAGAGACTGTTATTTCTTCCTTTCTTTTGTATATCTTGTGTATAACTTTCATCTGATTTTCTTGTAGTATTATAATAACTAGTACTTGGTAATTCTGGATAGAGGCAGTGGAAGGAGCATGCTTACATGTCATCTTAGGAGAGAACATCTAGTTTCTCACCATTACATTTTGTTTTAGTTGAAGATTTTGTAAATATTCTGTTTGTTAATTCAAAGAAGTTCCTTTCTGTTCTTAGTTTCTTGAGTTTTCATTACAAAAGAGTTATGAACTCTGCCCATTGTCATTTCTGTATTTATAGGTAGGGTCTTATGATTCTCTTAATTCAGTCTGTTAATATGGTAAATGACATCAATGGGTTCACAAATGCAGTATGACTCCTCTAAGATTATTGATGATGTGTTACCTGATTTTTTTTTTGTCTTTTGAAACAGTCTTTCTCTGTGTAGTTTTGTTATCTGATTTTAAATCATGTTTGATGAGATTGTCTAAAATTTCATTGAGGATTTAATTTATGAAAAAAAAGGTCCATTGTTCTCTTTTAAAGTCTTTATCTAATATGAGTGTTAAGGTAATGACTCTCCCTATTAAATAATTAAAATGCCTCCTCCTTTCCTTACCTCTGTTTTTCCTGGTAGAGAATGTACAGAATTGCTTTCATGATTTCTTTGCAAGATGGGCGGAACATATTAGCAAAAGAATCTGGGCTTGGTGACTTCCTTTGTGGAAAATTTTAAATGATGATCTAGTTTGTTCCAGAAATTCAAATATCCTTCCTCTTGAAATGAGCTTGGTAGTCCGTCTTTATAAGTGGTTGCACTAATTCATAGACGCTTCCAAGTTCGTGAGCAGACTGTTTCACTGCTCCAAGCCTCGCCAGTTCTGATGCTCTCCTGAGGCATCTAACACTTGGCTGTTTTGTTGGCTTTAAAGTTAGACAGAAGCATGCAATGCTACATTCTAGAATGTGACTCGGGAAATAAATCATCTGCCTATAAGAAGTTTTTGTTCCTTAAGTTTTGGGGGGACAATCTGAATAACTAATGAATTTCCCTTTTGAAATTGCAGCGTGCTGTCTCCTGGTTTCTCTGTCCTGTCATTGGATTTGATGTGCTTCAATTGTGAAGTTATTCCTGCTGTTCAGGGTCCAAACTTTCAGTCATCCCACTTACACTCATGTGTTATGACCTAAGGAGCCTGGCTGTGAGCATTTCCTAACAGCTTCATTTGTGAATGGCTTCACAGAGATTCACAGTCAAAATATTTGTTCTCTTGGACCAGGAGTGCTGAATTGTGGTGAGATTCCTCAACACATTTGTTTTCCCACTTGAAAACAATTTGTTATTAATAAACATACTTTTCTGGGGTTGCCCAATGGGAAGGTGACATTTTTCTACTGCTTCTAAGAGCACAGTTTATACAGGTCCACATTTCTTAGTTTAAATGTGGGTCTTGGAATAGGGACATTTATTCTCTTCCTGTCATTTTTTATTTTGAAGATCAAAGAAATGACCGGTTCAAGAGAAATCAGGACTAAAATTACACACATTTCACAAAGATATCATAATATCTGCCAAAAGGGTATGGACACAATCAAACACAATTTAATAAATATGCAGGAAACAGCCATTGGGGTTGACATCTCTGTTAAATGTCAGCAATATTTGATTTACAGTTATCTCCATTTCAGCTCAGCCATGGTACATAATGATGAACCCTTCAGTAAAGATCATTCCATTTACAAGAGAACAAGGGTCACTTTCTCAGTCAGGATAACAACAGTGACTTAAATCCCTTTCCATAAGTGTAAGACCCAGAATTTGATTGAAGATGACCCTTTTTAAACATCAATCAACATGCTGTTGGTGGAACACCAGAATGCTTCATCTAAAGCATTAGCTATGAAGTGCTTTTACTGTGTGTATTTTATTTTTTCCTGGAAATCCTTACCCACAGAATTTCTTTTGATGTGTTATATATTCAAAACTCCTTATTTTTGAAAATAGTTGTGAGTCTAATGTTGGGATGTGATTTGGCAATGTAGTCCATTTTTCTAATAAACTTTTATTGTGAGATGGTATCAATTTCTGAGATTCAGCCTATACAATCCTTATGGGGGGAATTTTATGATTTTATAAGACAACTTTGATACTTGGATAATCATGGAAGGATCTTGCAAACGATAGTTTAGAATAAGAACCCTGGACTGTTATGTGACCATAAAACAAAACTTGTTGCTTTTTGAAGAGTTGGGGAAACATCTTTGATTAGTCTTAGTACGACTCTGTAACTGGAGCTGTCAGGATCCAGGAGGGAACCTGGATAGTATTAACATGCCTCTGGGGTCTGTCTGTCTTGTGTAGGTTTCTATATGCAAGATGGATTCCAAAGTGTACATTATTGCTTGCTTGATAATTAGTTTTCTTTAAAATGAATTGGATAAAATTAGTATACTGTCTTTATTATTCTGTAATTTTTGTGCTACTTACTTTTTATAGGCTATCATTGTACACACACACACAGTTGTGGGTAAGGGGTATAGAAGAACATAAAATTTAAGGATAAATCTTTGATTCATTTTGGGTTGTAAAATACATGGGAATTCCAAGGCATGGTAAAGTTATTCTCTGGAAGGCAGATTAAACTTAAATAGCCTGAGTACTCAGCATGACAGCAGATTGTATACATAGTCTTAAATGATTTGCAGGGTGTGGAAAAAGTTCATTCTGAAAACTGATTTTTCAAAATCCTTCTGTGATTTTCTGAGTATCAAAGGAGTCTTGCAAAGTCATAACTTCCTCCAGTAAGGACTGTATAGGCTGCATCTTGGAAGTTGATGCCCTGTCACAATAAATGTTCTGAAAACTCAAGAGATATTTTCAGAAAATATATTATCACACAAAAACCGCCAGGACTCTGGAGGAAAGTTCAGACCATGTCTACTTCTGGGGCTTTGACTATTTCCCAAAGATCTAGTCTGTTGAAAGCTGAGTTCTAGAAAGGCTTTGTTAAGAGACTGTGAGGCACTGAAGAAATGGAGCCTTGGGAGAGGTCTTTAGGTCATTGGAAGCCTGCTATGCCTTGGGAGAGGTCTTTAGGTGATTGGAGGCATGCCACTGGAGGGGATGGTAGAACCTGGACCCTTCTTCCCCTTCATCCACCTCCTAGTTATACGTTCAGCACTTTTGTCACAGCCTCTCACCATGATGTGTTCTTATATCACAGGCCCAAAGTAACAGAGTCAACAAATTGTAGGTCAAACTGTGACCAAGGGAAATTTTTTCTTTTTATAAGCTAGTTAATGCAGGTGTTTCATTACAGTAATGGAAGACTAGTGCAGCTACACTGGATTCTGGCTTCCAACAATGATGATACAGAGTATTGTGCTGCCTTAAAAATGACAGAAATCAGTATGCCAATCAAAACAAAAGATCTTTTCTCATGTAAATTGTAGTGAACTGTGGACTTGAGACAGTGAAGGAGATTGACAGGCTACAGATTCCCAGGCTCCTTCTTATTAAATATTTCCCATAAATACCTGAATAGGTTGCTTTTGAACTTTCATTTAACTACATATTTGTGCTGGTTAGTTTTTACGTCAATTCAATAAAAGCTAGAGTCACCTGAGAGGAGAGAACCTCAACTGGGAAAATGTTTTCACAAGACACCAGTCTGTAAGACATCTTCTAAATTAGTGATTGATGTGGGAGGGTGTGGTGGTATTTGTGTTCCCTAAAATATTGTGTACCCTAATAAATTTATCTGGGGTCAGAGAACAGACAGCCACTAGATACAAAGGCTAGAAAATGGTGGCACTCACACCTTTAATCCTAGCATTCCAGAAATAGAAATCCCTCTGGATCTCTGTGAGTTCAAGGCCACATTGGAAACAGCCAGGCAGGTTGACTCACGCCTCTAATCCCAGAAAGAGAGCCTTTAATCCTAGGGGGTGATGGTAGAAAGCAGAAGGGTATATAAGGCATGAGGACCAGAAACTAGAAGCATTTGGCTGGTTAAGCATTTTGGCTGGTTAAGCATTTGGCTGGTTAAGCTTTCAGGCTTTGAAGCAGCACAGTTCAACTGGGATTCATTCTGGATGAGGACTCAGAGGCTTCCAGTCTGAGGAAACAGGACCAGCTGAGGAACTGGTGAGGTGAGATAGCTGTGGCTTGTTCTGGCTCTGATCTTCCAGGGTTCACCCCAATAGCTGGCCTCGGGTTTGATTTTATTAATAAGAACTTTTAAGATTCATGCTACAGGAGGGCCCAGGCAATTGTGGGTGGGACCACTCCTGAGCTGATGATCTTGGGTATATAAGAAATTAAACTGAGCAAGCCATCAGGAACAAGCTAGTAAGCAGTATTCCTCCACATGGCCTCTGCATCAGCTCTTGTCATCAGTTCCTGCCTTGAGTTTTTATTCTGACTTTCCTTGATTGTGATAGAGTGTGATCAGGACATGTAAGCTGTAAAAAGCCCTTTCTTCTTCAAGTTTCTTTTAGCTATTCTATCATACCAATAGAAATTTAACTAAAGCAATGTTCTATAATTTGTGTCCAAGTTTTAGCATATGTTGCTTTTATTTTTAATGTTTTTGTCTTTCTTTCTGTTCTTTCTTCCCTCCTTCTGTTTCCACTTCCTTTCTCTGTTTCTTGGTTTCCAGAGTATGCTAGACTCCCCATGCTTTGGAAAGTACTAGGCAAAAAATTTCAACTGGGAAGTGTCTGCTACATATTTCAAAATAGAAATGAGAGAGACTGAAGTGACCCATCACACTTTCCATCCAGTACCACCTTTATTGTTTTCAAATGTTTTGGCTTGGGAAGGAGAAGAAAATCTAGGAAGGATAAATGAAAATATTACTTAGCTATCTTAGAGGCCCAATATATTAGAATGCTGCTGTGAGTTCAAGTCTGTGTCTCTGAAAAGTGGGTCAGAGTTATAACTAAATTGTGTACGTGTGTATGCGTGTGTGTGTGTGTGTGTGTGTGTGTGTGTGTGTGTGTGTGTATTTGGAGAACAGAGGTGCATCTTTCTTAGTCCATTTCTACATTATTTTGTTTTTGAGACAGAATCTTTCATTGAACCAAGTTCTCACTGAATTTGGTAGACCAGTTGGCCAGCCAGCCCTATTGATTCACTTGCCTATGTTTCCCCAGTTTTGGAATAACATGAATGTAATAATGTACACCAGACTTTTATGTGGGTTCTGGGGAGTCAAACTTATGTCCTCAAGCTTTCACAGCAAACACTTTAGCATTTGAGTCATCTCCTTAGCTGTAACCTTCTGAAGATCTTTGAGTTTGTTCTCCTGAGTAAGACAAAATCATATAATAATCTTTCAGATATCAGTATTTTTAACTAAAAAATTGCAAAGCACATATAGTATAAAATACTGTTGGTTAAGATTTTTTTTATAAATTAGACAGTAAAGAAAGAATTATGAATTCAACCATAAGTCATTATCCTGAAAGTAATTTAATTAAGACAGAAAGACGTCAGATGTATAGACAATTCAACAGGATTACATTCTACAGAATCTGTTTTATAGAAATGCCACAGGCAAGACTTGCTTAAGGTACAGGCAATTGCTGACAGCATGCCTCTCTGCTCTGTCTGATAATCATGGAGTCCTCTGCTGCTCCTGAATGCAATAATTTCTCAAGAAAGCTCTGAAGAAGCAGGTCCAAAGTTGGGCATAAAGGTCATTTTATCTTGCTATCTTCTGATAAGGAGTTTGTTCTTGTAGTTAGCCTGACCCCCAACTCTCCAATCTATATTAATCTTGACTATGGGCAATTACATTCCTTGTTTTGTATCTATTATTAGTATATAGACAGCAAATGTATCTGTTGGTTGCTCAGCTGCTGAAGTACTTCACTGTGGATAAATTTTCTTTTCCAAGATACTGATTGTTGACATTTTAAAGTCAAGTGTGCTTATGTGTACCAAGGCCCCAACTCTGGAAAGACAGGTTTCTAGAACTGTGCATAAAAGCTAACATTTGTTAACCCTGTCAGTCACAGAGCATCCTCATCTGCATGAGAACATTTGCTCTTCACTTTTAACTCCTTGTAATTGACATTAGTGTTTTTCATGTTCCATCAGCCCTGTGCTAGGAGTTTTTCACTTGTTTTCCATTGTTGCTATATACACATCACAAATTCAGTGATTTAAACCAACACATTTGTCTTGTAGTCCTGGGAGATCAGAAGTCATAAAACCGAAGTATTGGTAGGGAAAAGTTACTTCTGGAGGTTCAAAGGAGAATCAGTTTCTTTACTTTGTCAACTTCCAAAGGCCACCGAGATCTTAACTCATTGTCCCTTTGACCATCTTCATAGCCAGAGGCACAGCATCTTCCTTCTGGGTCTATTTATTACTTTTATTCATCTTATTCTCTTGCTTTGTGAATCATTCAATACAAAAATATTCTTTATATCCTAAGAAGTTTAACCCAATCACCTCTGCCAAGTCCCTCTTCCCATGCAAAGTAACATATTCTTAGGTTCTAGGGACTGGACTGTGCACATCGTTGGGGGTGGGCATCAAGCCCATATCACCACATTTAGTCAAATATCAACACTTTGGAGTATATATTACTTTCTTCTATTCTATAATATCAAAAAGACTGAATAACTTGTTCAAGATTGTGAAATCTTAGTGAATGGTAGATTGACCTCCACACTCAAGTCTCTATACAAAGCTCAATTTTCTTTTTAATCATTTAACATAAACTCCCAACATGTTTTTCCTGGAGACTGTTCCAGATGGCAATATCACATGGTTCCAGGGAAAAAAAGTTCAGTCAGAAGAAGAGGAGAAAAACAGAAAGTGTCACAGTATCCTCTGAGAGAGGTCTGTGATGGACATAATAGATTTTGTGAGCTCCAAATCACCAAAACGATAATGCAAGGACACTCCAGTGTTCTGTTTTTCACCGCATGGCCTTCCTTAAGTTTTCTGTGCAAGAACAAATGATATGTTGTTGTGGGGAAACAAAGTGGGGAACTCACCTAAGAACTCACTCCGTCCAAACAGAAGGCATTTAATTTTGATAAGCATTGGGTAGATTCTGTATTCCCTTATACAAAATTTTCAGTTTTAACAAGCAACCCTATTTAACAAAGTTCTAACTTACTAATTGGCAGACATTATCTTCATTAATTACTGTAGAGACCTGTAAACAACAATAAAACACGCATACTTGAAATATTTATTTATAAGTACTTTTTTTTTTTTTTTTTTTAGCTCTGAAGCAATGGCAGACAAGTCATGAGTGAGTCATGGAAAAAAGATTATTATTAAGCTTAAACATAAAAATAGAAACGAAAAAACAGATGCCTTGTCCAATCTGGAAACAATGCTCTGAAATCTTTGACTATGATTTCATTTCTGTGAAATGGAGGGGTGACAAACCAACCAGATGGTTCCTAATGCTTACCGATTATTTAACCCGTTGGCTTAAAACTTATAAAAGAATGGAGTCTGTCTTTGCAGTTACTTTTTATTTTAAATAATTTTGAGTAAATTATTTGAAAGTACTAAATTTCCTTCCTTGTCTATCCAATGGAAAAATCAGTAATTGGATTGAGAGTGAAAAATTCTTACACTGTACTGTGTAGCTGTTGCCTCTGGATTATAACACTCACTTATGGGGGCAGGAGGAAAGAGCATATAGCCCCAGAAGCTAAGGAAACGCACATGGTTTAAGAAGTCCCCTCTCCAAGGTTATAAAGGCCAAAAATTGCTGTAGATAGAGGCTCTCTCAAAAAGTTTTCTGGATGTTGGTAGCACCAGGGGTACAGGTTTTCTGAATTACCAATCCCACTAGGGTGGGCTTTTCAATGACACATCTGCCATTGAGTCATCCATGCTCCTGTAAATAACCATCCCTCAAGCACCTGTAAATCACACCGATAGACTCACTGGTCCACCAAGGTGGCCTTGTGGAAATGTTTCTTTGGTCTGTTGCTGGTGACCTGTCAGGGGTGAATAGACATCTGGTCATGTCTCCCTGGGAAACATCATAATCACAGTGTTTCAAAGTCACCCCAACTCTCTTGGATCTCCATGAAATAAACTAGGAAAACATCAGAGTGTCATGCTTGTCTTTTAAACTGTTGATTTCACAAGTGCAATTTTCTTCCTCTCTGGCCAGGTCACTGTTGCATTGGTGGCTTCTGGCTTCTGAACTTCTCACAAATGATACCCTCCATCTGTATTTAGTCAGTAACTAAATAATTATAAAGTTCAATATTGCTGAAATTTTATTTGACCCAGGAAAGATGTGAATATGCTGAGAATATTTGTTTTGTTTCTATCTACTGATTAGCAATTACAAGTTCAATAAATAAACATGTAGTAAAGTTCAATTCTCAGAATGAGTATTGACAAGCTCACCAGGAGCTCCTTACCCTCCTTGCTTCTAGCCCCTAAGTTGTAAACACAGCAACTCTGAAAAGTTTGCTTTTATTTCAGCCCTTTTGTTACTTTAATTCCAGCCTTTTGTTTCTTTCACTTCACTGAATTGCTGTTACTTTCAGTGATCCAAATGTTTGAAAGAAAAAAAAGTATACAAATTTGCATAAATTCTATCTAGTAATTCAGATAAATGACTAAATATGAAAATTATTAGTAATTTTTCTTGTGAAATAATAAAAACTATAGCAATTTGACTATGACATGAATTTTTTCTAATTGAATTTGGAAACCATAAATCTGACTATTTTTCAAAATAATAAAATTTGCATTTCTAGCTGTATCATGATCCATTTAGCTTCTTTCTGTCTTTCTTTTTTCTCTTTTCTATCTTTCTTTCTTCTTTTCTTCCTTCCTTCCTTCCTCCCTCCCTCCCTCCTCTCTCTCTCTCTCTCTCTCTCTCTCTCTCTCTCTCTCTCTCTCTCTCTCTCTCTCTTTCTGTTGCTGTGATAAAATACTCTGACAAAGGCAACTTAAAGGAGAAAGGGATTTTTTTCTCTTGTAATTCAGTGTTTATATGGTCCTTCACAGCTGGGGAAGCATGGCAGTAAGAGCCTAAAAGCAGAGGGACTTGAAAGTGGGTCAGTCTATGAAACCTTAAACCTCCCCCACCCCAGACATGCTTCCTCCAGCAACCACATCCTAAATGTCCCCAAACATTTTTAAGCAATGCTGTTAGCTGATGACCAAGTGTTCAAATACAGGAGCCTCACACTCAAATCACAACAGTCACTCATTTATATCTGGACTTAATTACATGTTTATATACACATGTAGAATAAAAAAATCTTGTTTACTATTATAATATATCCCTTAGCCGACAAAATATTAATGAAAAGTTAAGTTACTAAATATTCCTTTTCTTTTATTTAAATATTTTTCATAAATAATATATTTTTATCATATCCCTATTTCCACAATGCCTCCCAGATTCCTCCTACCTTCCAACCCACCCAACTTCATTTTCTCTTCTCTCTCAAGCAAAAAGAAAACAAGGAAAATCAAAACAAACAAATGAAACCACAATAAGACAAAAAAAAAAAATCTACCAATCCAAACAAAAAACATGGGGTTTGTTTTGTGTTGTCCGACTACTCCTGAGCACGAGGCCTACCCTGGATTATGACTGACATACCCAGTGTCACTCCATTGAGAAAGCTGAGTTTCCCTTTCCCAGTATGTATCAATCCTTCTTGGTTAGGGGTGGGACTTTCTGTTCACTTTCCCTTTTCCACAATGGGACTTTGGCTGGCCTGAACTTACGGAATTCTTGTGCGTGCTGCCACAGTCTCTGTGAGTTCAGATATGTATCAGCCCTGTTGTGTCTTGAAATCAGCATGAAGGTTCCTCAACAACTGAAAATCAATCTCTTCTTTTTAAACAAATGAATATGTGTGGGTGTTGTGTTGCCGTGTGTATCTATGCACACCACATGTATGCCTGGTGTCTGGAGAGGCCAGAAAAGGATGTCAGATTCCTGGGACTCGAATTGTAAACAGTTGTGAGCTGCCATGTGTGTGCTGGGAAGCAAATCTAGGTCTTCTGGAAGAGCAACAGTCCTCTTAATCACTAAGCCACATCATCAACCCCTAAGAATTCCATTATAAGAATAATTATTCTTAGAATGTGTTATTCTCAAGAGAAAGTTTCTCTGACCAGCGGAGTATCAAGGAAAAGTGTATTCATAGCTATTCAAAAGGGGCATAACCTTGAACTCAGTCATTCTGAGACAAATGGAGGGAGCTAGTGAGAAAGTCTTAGATAGTAGTGTGGTTGTTGTTTCAGTGTGGACCATCTGTGTTTGTAAATTGCTACTGATAAAGTCAGGCTCCTCCTCCCTACAGACACTGAGAGATAGAATGTTATTACCCCTTCATATGATTATGTCCAAATGGTACCACCCTACTGTATTCTAAGGAAAACCTGGATCATACAGTTGTAAAGAAGGTGGGTAAAGGTTTTGTGCATCCCCACCAGTTAATCGCTGTCACATAAAGGATGTCAGAAGGCACAAATCAGGTGGAAGCCTGGCTAAGTTAAGTTGAGATGAGGAAATGGAAAGCCTTCCTTTCTTTGTCAGCAGACACTTGAGTGTGTGTGCATCGTCTTTAATTTTCAAGAATATGGGTGTTGGGAAGACTTTGTGTGAATTTCTGCTAAAAGTTAGGACACTGAAGCACTGTGGTGCCATACAAATTGCCTAAGACCAAGGACTTTCAAGAGACACCGAGGACTTTAAGTCACATGGAACTTAGCTTGCTAGTTAGTCTACCATATAACTCAGACTCAGACCAGTCCAGTAAAATCCAGGAAATATGTTTTTTCACATTGATTCTATACAATGACCCCATGAAGTTGTCACTTCTTATACAAAGGAAACCTCAAATTCACACAGGATGAGATCAATGAAACACAATTGACAAGTGGATATCTCATATTGTTATAATCCAACATCTTTGCTATTGAAGCATTCATTGCAAAACATGCTTTTCTCAAGAAAACAAGATGAAACACAATAGCTGGACTTCATGTCTTGCCAAAAATATCCTGTATCTTTGCTTCATGGAAAGAAGACTATGGTCATGTTTTATTATTTTAAAGAAGTATTATAAGCTTAAACAAATTTGTAGAGAATAATAAAACCGAATACCCACGTACTAACCACATTAAATTTGCCAAATTTTGAGTATTTTAAAATATTTGGTTTAGATCTTTTTTGTCCATTTTCTTACTATATAAGGAATAAAATATTAATTTGGAACTGATTGTAATTCCCAAATATGAGGGCTTATATTATAATCAGTTCAAGAGTTATTCAATCTTGATTAGTGATTTGGATGTTCCAATTAATTCAGGAAACTCGTAGTTTGTGGACGTCTCATTCCTTATTATCCATGCTACTCACTAGGACTCATTTCCTTCCCTCGCATTGGTCTTAAAACAGTCTCCTTGCTCATTATGGCCAACAACACGTTCCCACTCCCAGAATCCCTCCTGTCCTTTCATTGACTTCCTGCTGCCGTTTTCAATTCTATATTTTTGCTCTTAAATTTATCCATAATTTAAGTAATTTTTCTTAACTTTGTTCATCTATTTTTGGGATGAATTATGCATTTGTTTTTCCCCATGATTATTTTCAGTTTGCTGTGCAATATCTACTTTAATTACTTTACAATCTATTTAACAGTCATTATACTATAGTCTTTGATTTGGTGTGGAATACTGTATTTTAACCATCTTGTATCTTTTATGACTAGCATAAAATTAATATTATTATGCAGCAACTTGATAGCTTATATGTCTTGTAGAATAAAGGAACCCTGTACTCTGCTACTCAATTACTTTAGAGTTAGCCACAATGCACATAGAATGTTTATTATTCTAGATTAATTTTATAATCATTTATCCACATTGAAAATCCATTGGAATTGGTGGTATGCTGCATTTAGAGATAAAATTGTGGCTAATTTATTAAATGTCATGCATTTATATGGAATCATCTCCACCTACCATTGCAGATTGATCTATATTCTATCTTTCCTGGGAAGCTGATGTCCAAGGCCCACATCAATTGGTGCAGACTATTTTCTGAGTACGGGACAGAGATGTGGCTGGAGGGACATCAAGGCAGCTGACAGTGCATCTTCTTTCCTGGATTCAGGCCGTCATGTGGCCATGGCTCAGTCTATTCGTTTTCTGTGGACAGCTTCTATAGTCTTCTGCTGCTATTCAGTCTAAACTCAAATGAGTAGCCACGCTTTTCTTTCCTCCTCCAGGAGAGGGGATGGTTCCCATCCTAACTAACCCTGGAGCTCCCCTTTTCCCAATTTGTTCCACTGAAAACAACTCTGGGTCTTTAAGGACCCCTTAAATGAAACCTCAGGTTCCTCTCAGGATGTGACTCACATGCCACTCAACATAAGAGTTTTAGTAGTTGCACTTAATTGTGTGTGTGTGTGTGTGTGTGTGTGTGTGTGTGTGTGTGTTATTTTTATTTTTTATTGATCTCCTGAAAACAGTTTTGGCTCTTTATTCTTAGTTTCTTTTCTCATTGAGATTTGCTTTTTAGGGGAACACCTGCATGAATGCTGCTGGATCATATATTTTTTCTTTGCTTTTTTCCCCTCCTTTTTTGAAATAGAATCTCTCTATTATGGCTGTTCTGGTGCTTACTAGGCCAGGATGGCCTTGAACTCACATAACTCCATCTGTCTCTGCCTTTGAGTGCTGGGATTAAAGGTGTGTGCTATCACACTGGGCTCGTATACATTTTCTACAAGCTACTCTTCCCCCCTAGAGGGGTTCCAATTATATATTTAGAAATATTCACACCTGTCCCCAAGCAGGATGTTCTTCAGCAGATGTATATGGCAGATGAATAGGGAAATAGTGAGATATTGTGATACTAATGGACAGAAGGGAAAATTGAGCATCTTGGTGGTTTGGCTGAGATAGTATATTCTACATTTTTTTTTTCAAAATAGCAAATGCCTAGGTGAATATCCCTCCTTCACTAAGTGTTAAAAGAACACCATCAAATGAAAAAAAATGACTTAAAAGTAAACACCATTCACAGAGCTATTAAAACAAAAACATGACTCCGTGTGCGTTCTTGCAGCATCAATTCAGGTTCACATTCACGATGAGACACTTCCTAAGGTACTTCGAACTAGACAGTGAAGGGCGTCGGGCTCAGCGTCCATCACACTGTGCTCTGACCAAACTGGAGCATTTAAACATGAGTGCTCTTCGGACCATCTTCAGGGCCTTTAGAGCTTGTCTTCACACAGGACTGGAGACCGGTTTCCCTCTGCAACTCTGCTCCCCCCAACCCCCTTCAGGCTGTTTATCTTCTCACATCCTAGGGGATTTCAGACATCTGTTGTTTAAGGGAGACCCTGGTGATTTACCATTCTCCCTCTCAGCCTCATTTTTCACTTCAGGAACAAGGCTGAGAGTCCATGGTGCATATGGCTCATTCTACATTCTAGCACACACACGCTCTCTCTCTCTTTCTCTGCTTTCTGCCTTTAGACTCCCTTGAACACAGACATGGGGACCTACATTTCAAACACTCATACTTAAGCTGAGTTTCTGGGTGAAGGCACTGGCTGACCCATTAACCTGTGAAGGACTAAGTCTGATGGAGGAGCACTTTCTTGGTCTACCATCAAAGGACATTATACTGTGCCATGTTTTAAGTGATTCTCACAAGGTTTCAGGGAAAGCAAATTCAGATTACCTGAGCTGGAGACTAACTCATTAATGGAAAGTTATGCCAGCATTGCCAATCTCTCTCGATTATTCTCTGTTGCCCATTGTCCTCATTGCTGAGACCACTTCATGAACAAAACTCTTGTCCTTAAGTCCTAGTTTCATGTGTTTTAAATGAGAACCCAGACTCAGACAGTGACTTCACCCAATTGTTACGATGGAGTGTCATTTAAACTATGAAAAATGTGAAAAGCACATTTTTACCTGTGAGCCATATTTCTGTACTCAATTTCTCACTGTACTGGAATGTCTAATGGACCTATTCAGGGTTATGACTGCAATTAACAGAGTGTTTTCTCGTATACCATTAATATTAATGCAAACCAGTTTTATCATAATTTTAAATAGAAGTTCATATAGGAACACTGTACTTTATCATTTCCACCCCTCCAACTTCTCCCATGTCCCTCCATTCCCTTTCAAATGACCTCTTCTTCTTTAATTGCCATTATTATATTGAATGTGCATATTTGTATATAAACACAGCCTTCTGAACCCATTTAGTGCTTTGTGTGTGTGTGTGTGTGTGTGTGTGTGTGTGTGTGTGTGTGTGTGTGTGTGTGTGTATAGGATTGACTGTCTGGGATTGGATAACTTATCAGAGGCCTCATCCCTGGAAAAGAGGGGTCCTCCATTCCTTAGTAGCCATTAACAACCTGTAGCTAGGGACCAGGCCTAACTAATTAAAAAAAAATTAATAGAATCCTTATGAAATGATGAAGTCTGACAGTACCATTCAATTGAAAAATCTTATCCTTTGAAATCAGAAGGCATTATTTTCTTCCATGACAGACAAGTAAAGGCTTATTTGCTATGGATTTATCAAGATGAGTTTGAGGAACAGAGCTGTTCCAAGCAGATAGTGCCTTATTTTCTGAAAACAGACCTGGCATCCTCAGAAACATCTAAAGCCATTCCCTTAGTAATGCGATTGTACACTTTTAGGGTTTCTTTGGGCATGCACATGTAAATAGGAATGGGTCTTCTGCTTTCTAGATAAGAAACAAAACAATGTTTACATGGTACTACCATGGGTTTTGCATGCCACCACATTACAGAGTTTGAAATCCCAGTGTGACATGCCCTGGTTTGTTTCATCAGTCCTGTGTGGGTAGTGTGGAAATACTGAGGATCCAGGAACAGTGGCAAAGGACAGTTTTCTGTGCAGGTGCAAACAGACTGACCAGCTGACTGTTCCAGAGTGTGAGATGAAAAGAATGTCCTTTTGTGATTGGGGGAGAGGTCAGCAAGCTGTGCACTGTGAAGACACTGTCACTTACTTGCGTCTTCGAATGCCTGTCTCACTGTCCTTCACAAATCTTTCCTAGTGAGGTGAATGGAGCTACGTCATAATTCAGAAAACTGCCTTTATCTTATTCAATAAAAGGGGTGTTGCTTCCGAGGGTTGTGAGTCAGCTGTGTATCCTTCCACTGACTGGATGCTAGTGACCTGCTCACGCTATAGATAAGATCATAGGCATTTGCATGAAGCAGCTTGCTTTTATGAACCCTTATCTTTTATAGGCCTGCGTCTTTGTGTAGCTCTATAGCTTGGCATATATGATTCTTCAGTTGTCTCTACTTCAGTCAAGAAGCACCACCATGTTCTACGGAGCCTCGCACAAGCTATACTCAGCTCAATGTTGTGTTCCTGTCACTCACAGGCGCAGTGATCCTAGGAGTGGGGCCAAAGCGCTCCTTCCTAGCTCCTTAGAGAAGGGACATTATTGGCAGACATGGAGTCAGCTTCACTGCCCTGTCTGGTGCACAGTCTTCAATGTACATTTGCAGTTGGGGTCCAGAGTTCCCATTCCAAGGCTTTTCCACAAGGCATGGCTGTTAGATAGTGCTGCTGCAAAGAGGACCACACCCCATCCTCTGTGTGGAAGATAGTTTTAGTGCTGTGGAACAATCCTTCTGTACACTATGAATATGTATTACTCCCATTTGCTAATAAAAAAGCAGACTGGCCAATAGCTGGGCAGGAAGAGATTGAGTGCTGGAGTTAGGGTAGAAGAATTCTGGGAAGAGGAAAGTCAGGGTGAGAGAGTTGGATGGCAAATACAGAGAAGCAAGATGAGAATGTCATACTGAGAATAGGTACCAAGCCACATGGCTAAACATAGATAGGAAATATGGGTTAATCTAAGTGTAAGAGCTAGTTAGTAATAAGCCTGAGCTATTGACCAATCATCTATAATTAATATAAGCCTCTGTGTGGTAATTTAGGAAGTGGCTGCCTGGTATTTGGGAACAGGTGGTTGGGAAAGGAAACTTCCAATTGCATGTTAGTGTTCCCCAGAAAAATCTGGCTCACAGTAGGCATGCACTAAAGGTGAGTAGATGACTTTCTGCCTCCATTCCCCACCTCCCTACCAAATCATGAGGAAAAGAATCTTTTCCAGCTGAGTGTGTACTTATGAAAGCTGATCCCCCTCCCCAAATCCCTGGACAGGGACAAGGACACTAGAATCCCCAACAAGGGATGTTAGGGTTTTATGAAGCTTCGTTTTTCTGTGTGTCTTTTTATTGTTTTCAAAGACATAGGCTATAACTTGATATTGAGTGAGAGCAGCTGTCCAGTGTCCTTATTTGTGCATTGTTGTGACTCTTTATCACCTTTACTCTGCTGTTGGGGCATTTGTATTTAATACCTGCATGTTTGTATGTAAGCAACACTTCCTGAGCACTGGCCACTTAAAAACGATTTGTCTTATTCACTCCAGTAGCCTCCCCTCTTCCCATCTCCTGTCTTGACCAAAACATGGCACATATCACATTCCAAATGAATGTTTGCTTCAGCCAATTTCACCCTCAGAGTCAACTTTGATTTGTAGTTATAAATGTATCACTATCAAATAAAAACTCATAGTGATGACTATTACGGAAAGGTTTATGTTTTATGTGTCATGAGGGTTTGTGCTTAGTCTTATTGTAAATTGTTATGCAAGTTCTGAGGATATCTTTGTTTTGCTGCTGCTGCTGTTGTTGTTGTTGTTGTTTTGCTTTGCTTTTGTATTTTTTTAAAGGGAAATAGAAGAGGAGTGGATCTGAAGGAGAGGGGAAGGTGGTGGGATAGACTGGGAGGAGTGGAGGGAAGGGAAACTGTGGGTGGAACATAATATATGAGAAGGAAAAAAAAAGAAAGTACCAAATTAAAAAAGAGAAGAAACTATGGTATTTGGGAACTGGAGAGATGGTTCAGTGGGTAAATGCTTGCTGATAAAACATGCCTGAGTTACATCCCCAGAACCCACACAAAAATCATGGCATAGCAGTGCACATCTGTAACTCTCACACTGGGAGTAGAGACAGGTAGATCCTGAGGGATTTCATGCCACTCCTCATTGTCCTTCATGGATACTTCATTTGTCAACTTGATCCAAACCTGGTATTAATTGGAAAGAGAGAGAAATCTCCCCGAAGAATGTCCTATATCACACTGGCCTGTGTCTATGTCTGTAAGGCATTTTCTTAATCTCTAACTGATTCAGGAGAGCTCAGCTCACTGTGGATGATACCATGTCTAGGCAGGTGGACCTGGGGTGTGTAAGACAGCTATCAAAGAAAACCAGAAGGAGCCCAATTTACTATAGCCAGAAAAAGTGAAAGTACACCCTAGAGATGTGGGAATGGACCCACTAAGAAGAGGGCAACAGACAGAGACCTCAGGTTTATTGCTTATATTAAGGGTGGTTATGGTTATTCATGAGCTGGGGAGCATATTCATGAGAGTAGGTGACATTTCCTCCTGCAGAATCATGGTAGACTGGAACTCCTTTTTAGTGTATTTATTCCCATGACCCTTTTGAGAAGTCTGAACATTGTGTGTATGTGTGTGGTGTCAAAACTAATGCAAATGATAGTATAATGAAGTCAGTCTTTGAAGTGAAAGGCCCAAGCAGATGCTATAATAGGCTGCTCAGTCTTCTCTCAGAGATCAGGCCTCAATTTCAGTTTCCTGAGACTTGAGCAAGCAGTTTCTGGGAGGACCATGAACAAAAGACACAGTCCTTGCAGTAGCTCCCTTTCTGCATGAACTCTTACCGCTCAAGGTTCAGCCAGATGTTTACTGTCTGGGACCCCTCACCATCTTAGAGCTATGCGCATGGGTCAATGTGAACATGCTAGGCCAGCTAGTCTCCATGGCAGCTCATGAACAAAGCCTGGGCCACTGAATCAGACCCCACAGTCAGTATTACTAGGCCAGCCAGCCTCCATGGTAGCTCAAGGACAAAGTTAGGGACTTGTCCAGGCCTGCCCAAAACTGGACAACTGTAACCCCCAACTAAACCTAGCAATTAAAAGGTACTAGCATGATTGCCACTCACATAAACCAGTCCTGAGTCTGTTCCTATGAAGTCCGTAGATTCCAAGTCTCCTTTGCTTTAAAAACCCTGCCCCATTGCTACTCAGGGTCTCTCCTGCTCTGCTGCCACATCAGACGGAATGAGAGTCCCGAGTTAACTTGTAACAATACAAAGACTCTGTGCTTTTGCATTGCATTTGGTTTCTTGGTGGTCTTTGGGGGACTCTGGGTACAACAGAAGGAGTAAGACTTGTGCCTGTGTTAGTTCCTAATGTTTTGAGAAGAGCTGAACTGTAGCTCCAAAGACACAAAGACATTTAACCACAAAGATCTTTTTTTTTTTTTTTTAACCTATGGTGAACTACAGTCCATGTTTCTCACACCTAACTCTCTCTTTGGCTATTTGATCTTAAAAGCAGGTCATACTTTTTTGTTCTTCATATCCTGGATTCTTGAAATGGTTTTCAAAAGGTTATTGGCCATGTGTCACTCTGTCACATCTGTAGAGTCACCAAGGATAGCTGGAATTTCTCTAGGCTGTAGTCTGGAGAGCCTCCATCCCCTTAATGCCCATTGTGTGACTTAGAAAAAGATTTTACACTTTGCCTTTTAAGCATCATCTCAGCATCATTATCACCATGTAATTGAAATTTAGTATCTAGCTTTATTTGGTGTCTAGAGTTTAGAAGTATGTGATGGGAAATTCAAAGAATCTGGAGCTTGTAGATGTAACAGTCTTTTAAATAAGAAACACAGAACCAAATGCAGAATTAAAAGCCCAAGAGGCCAGAGCAATAGCTAAGAGCTAAAAACCCCTTCTTACCCTTCACTGCTGCACCTGTCCTTCCCCTCAGCAAGAGACCTACTTCCTGTGTATCTGTCTTTTTTTTTTTTTTTGACTTTCTGTTCTGCCTTCTCATTGGTTGTAAACCCAACCACATTAGCTCCTCGTTGCTGCCTGTCTATACAGACCTCCAGGTCTTCTATGGTTGGTATTGAAATTAAAGGCGTGTGTCTCCATGTGTCTCCATGCTGGCTGTATCCTTGAACACACAGAGATCTGTCTGTCATGTGATCTGGATTAAAGGTGTGTACCACCACCACCCGGCTTGGCTTCTGCTATGGCTTGCTATTAGCTCTGACCCCCAGGCAACTTTATTTATTAACATACAAATAAAATCACATTTCAGTACAAATAAATTTTCACCATATTTTCCCCTTTCTATTTCAATAAAAAGAAAAAAGGAAAAAAGTTATAACTACTATAAGAAAAACTATATACAAAACTATTAGCTCTGATCCCCAGGCAACTTTATTTATTAACATACAAATAAAATCACATTTCAGTACAAATAAAATATCACCATAGGAGATAACATGGGTTTTCCATGTACATAGTCATGAAACCTACTATGGACACAGGGGCACCGAGTCTCTTCTGTGGCTTTTTGAGGACAATGTTGAGGCAGGAGGTTGCTTGCAGAAGGGAGATGGAAAAGAGTGTGTATGGAAAGTTTTATTTCTAATAGAAGGCAAGTTCAAGTGTACCCGGTAGAAGATACAGAGTGTAAACCGAGGAAAGAGAGAACCAAGGTCTATCTATGTTCCTTAATGTTTCTAGTTAAAGGATCCACAGTTGTACTCCTTTTTAAGGTGATGTGATCCTCCTGCAGGATAGCAGTGTCTCATGTCTCATCCCTTCAAGACAACAGGGGAGGACATATTTAACCTAACATTATCTGCTTCAGCCTTGTCATCCTCTGAGTTGCTCTGGGTAGCCCAGGACCGAGGAAGAGTTTAATATAAGGAGAAGTCGCTGAGTGAATTGACTCCAGTTAGTTTCATTTTCAGTTTTGTTACCTTTGGGCCAGAAAATAAGAGCTTGTGTTTGCTGTCACAGCTTACTCTGTAGCTTTGTGGTTAGGTTAAAATCTTACCACTGGTTGATCTTTATGATTAAGGTAGTTGGCATCAGCCTGTGGATCTTTACCACTTCCTGAGGCTTTTGTGTGATATTTTGTTTGTGTTATGACAAAGAAAGCTAGCCTAGATATCAGTGGTTGAGGTTAGACACTAGTTAACCATAGAAGATGGACGGTGGTGGTGCACACCTTTAGTTCTAGTACTTGGGAGGCTCATACCTTTGATCCCTGTACTTGGGAGGCTTATGCCTTTAATCTCAGCACATTTGGGAGGTGGAGACAGAAATGTAAGCCATGTGAAGACAGGATCTCAGCCCCATTTTCCATCTGAGGATCTGGAGAGGTAAGAAGTCATCAGTGGCTTCTCTTTTGTTTCTCTGATCTTTTAGATTATTACCCTGATATTTGACTCCTGGTATTTATTGGTAAGATTAAATAGATTCATATTTCAGAAGCTTGTGCTGGCTATTTTAAATATAGTAATAAAATGTAGAGCTTGAAAATGAGTTAAAAAGAACCTGTGTGCTTCCCAGTGTGCCTGCTTCTTTATTATTATTATTATTATTATTATTTAATTCTTGTCTCCCAGGGTGTCACTGACCACTGATGAGAGGAAGCAGACATGCTGACATTTCTGTGTGTCAAAGGGTGCCTGGGAAGGTGCTGGCTGCAGAGGAAACTTTAATTCTCTGTCTTCCTCTCTAATCTCACATCACTGTCTATTATTTGATGAGTTTCACTTAAACCATTGGTCCAGTTAGGTGCTTAATTTTGATTGGGAAAAGTCCTAATTGGTTTTCAATCTTGACTTGTGTGTATTTATCCCAAAGCATTACTTTGGTTCAGTTCATTTGACACCCAGCAATGACAGTATTTTTATTTTAGTCATGCCAAATATGTATTTAGATGTGTTGAAGGAAGGATGCAAAAATTAAAGGAAAAAATTCTAACCTTTGATTTCAATCTGCAAGTTGTGTTGATTATATCTGTTCTGTCTTAGGCTCTGAAATGTTCTATAGAAACTTTCTCAAACATGAACAGGTCTTTTAAAATCTCTGTGTATTAGTCAGTGTTCTCTAGAGTAACGAAACTTACAGAATGAATTTCTCTATAAACACAGAAAGGGAATTTATTTAAATGACTTATGTACTGTAGTCCAGCTAACCCAACAATAGCTACCTATACATAGAAGGTTCAAAAATCCAGTAGTTGTTCAGTCCACAAAGCTGGATGTCTCAGCTGGTCTTCAGTGTACAATGGAATCCTGAAGGCTCTAATGCCAGTGAAGGTATGGACTTGCTATCGAGGTGAGAGCAAGCAGACAAAGAGCAAAAGCTTCCTCCTTCCATGTCATTATATGGGCTTCTAGTAGAAGGTGTGGCCCAGATTAGAGATGTGTTTTCTCCCCTCAAAGGTCTGGATTAGAAGTGGAGCTTTCTACTTCAAATTAAGCAAAAATCCCTCCTGCATTGTTGGGTCTTAGTAAATTCCAGATACAGTCAAGTTGAGAAACCAAAATAACCATCACACTATGTAAAGTAAAAACTTATAAATACAATAGTTTAATTTGTTCATATTTATTACAATGGCTAGTCACAGCATTTTCATTACTTGTTTCTGGTATTATTAGCTTTCAAGCTCATTCTCTGTTGAAACACATGGCTTTACAAGTGTTTAGAAATAATATAGTCTAGGATATATTCCATAAATCAACAATATATATATATATATATCACATGCACACACACATATATATGTATTTTTTTAACTGACAAAAATACAAAATAATACGTATGTTTAGGTACCATGAGTACTCTGATTGATGTATATATGAAATTTAAATCAGATAAAACAGCTACCTCATCAAACACATATCATTTCTTTTTATTGAAAGCATGCAGAATCCTCCTGCCTTTTATATTAATTCCATAAGAAAATTCAGAGCTACTTAATACTATAAATTTTAGCCTTGTAACAGAAAAGCTAATCACCTGGTAAACTGGATAGAGTGTATGCTATTTTATGAAAGAGGTATGCTATCAAAACTTTCATGCATTCAATTTGAGCAATGGATTCATACTATGGATGTCATAGGGCAGTCAAAGACTGTTTTCTTGATTATCAAGCACCATTCAACTAAGACTGCATTTTCATTTGCTTATTTATCTTCAGGATAGCGACAAAATAGAGTGTTAGCAGAGTCCATAAAGCAAAAATTCAGTAATTAAGGCTATTTGTGGAAAGGTCAGTCTGAATTCCACAGGGCTGTTCTAAATATCTATTGTAATTAGAAGGAATACTGGTGAGGAACTTTTGCCAAATAGAGTCTTTGGGGATCAGTTTCAATAGAAGATGAATTTGTCATCAATGCCTTTTAAATAGACGCATTAAAATTACTAAAGCAGTTTGTCCTCTTCCTTCTTTTAAAGAAGTCAACTCTCTCATATTATCACTTTAATTTAATTTGAATTTAATTTGCTTCCTAAATGCTCTTTTGTAACTCATCCATAAATTTCAAATGTCTTTAGTTAGATTATGATAAAGTTTAGTTGGTCTTAATTGGGTATGTGCTGTTTTACTCTGCTTAAACAGAAACCGCTCAGACATAAATAACTGTTATAATATAGTATAATATGGAAATAGTAAGGAGAGGAGGAGGAGGAGGAGGAGGAGGAGGAGGAGGAGGAGGAGGAGGCAGAGGCTTTGTTGGTAGAGTGTTTGTGTAGCAGACACAAACCCTGAGTTTAGTCTCCAGCACTGCTAAAACAGGGTAGAGTGCAAGCCTGAAATCCAAGAATTTGGGAGGCCAGGATTCAAGGTCAGATTTTCACTACATAGGGAGTTCAAGGCCAGCCTCCTATCTATGACCCTGCCTTAAGAAAGCAAATAAATAGATAAACAAAACTCAAAATCATGTACCTTATGCACTGCAGGTGGTAGGGACATGGTGCTTAATATAATGACATATCTGACTTCAGTGAGCTTTGAGTCTATAGCAAACTGATTTCCCACACAACCAACTCTTATCCATCTTTTGATTATGATATCAAAAAAATGGATTTTCATATGCTATAAATCTCATCTATTTTAATTAAGTGTATATGTTAGTGATAAGACAAAGCAATTTAAATATTTGGTAACAATGCTATCTAAGAGAGGTTGTGCAGTATACTTACTGACCAGTAGTGCAGCCCCCAGGCTTGACACTGCCATTGAAAACAAGGACCGTACTTAGTACAAGAGGGACTGAGTATTTAAGAACTGCGTGAGGCTAATGGGCACCACATTGACAAGAACAGCTTCTCAGTCCTAGGTTACCTCAAGTCTGGCCCTTGGCATCAGAACCAAAATCAACAGTTGGCAGAGTTCATCTTTGTCACATATGTCTGTAAATATGGGGATGAAGTGTACATTTCTAATTCTCAGAGTGAATGGAAGACACCAGGGCAGTGCTGCTCGTGGACCACACCCTCATATTGCTACTGAGGGTCACCACTGTGAATATAAGCGTCTGTCTTCTTAAGTCAGTTCATGTATGCATCCAGGGCTCTCCAGTGCATAAAATGCTTCATATTTTAACTTTTTGTTATTGAGTCAGATTTTAACTGGATGAGTTTGCATTCAGACTTATTTTCCACATTAATTAGTTCATTATTTTAATTAACAAAATGGTATATATTCATATTCCATGATATTTTATTGTATGTTTCATGGAATGGCTTAGTCAAGGTTCTAAATGCTCTCATTAAGTCACCTTGTGTTGTGATGAGAACATTTAAGATCCACTCTGAGTAATTTTCAAGTGTAGAATGTCATTAACTACAGTCACTTTACACTGTAGTTTTCCTGAACATATTCTGATCCCCTAACCCACATTGTGTATCCTCTATCAACATGTGCTCCCATCCCCACCCCCACTTGGCTTCTAGCACAGCTGTAATCCTACCTTGCTCCTATGAATCCAACTTTGTAATTATTTCTAATTCCTTACTTACTTTTGACGGGTACCTCTACTGTTGTGTCTGGCTTATATCACATGATATGATGTCCTCTAGGTTCTTCTATGCTGTTACACATGACAGGGTTTCCTTATTTTGAAAATGAAACAGTATTTCACCACATACAGACACTACATTTTCTGAATTCATTCATTTCCTAATTGGCCATTAGATTCTGGGTGTGTGATCAAAGTCATGATCTCAGGATGCCATGGAGATGTCAGCTCTTCTATTCATTTTCAATGAAGCATCATTCACAGTAGTTGGGAGACATAGGATCTCTCCCTCCCTCTCCCCCTTCCTCTCTCTGTCTCTGTCTGTCTGTCTGTCTGTCTGTCTGTCTGTCTGTCTCTCTCTCTCTCTCTCTCTCTCTCGTGTGTGTGTGTGTGTGTGTGTGTGTGTGTGTGTGTGTGTGTGTGTGTGTGTGTGTGTGATGTACGATTTCTTTGTTCTTTTTTGCCGGTGGTAGGGATAGTAAACCCAGAGTCTGCACATAATAGACAAATACTGTCTGTGAGCTCTAATTACAGCCTGTAGATTGCTTCTGTATGTGGGCAGCTTGTTAAATGAGTCTCATGATGAAATGGAATAACATACCAATCTCTTCCTTTAATAATATAACTCCAGCACTCTGTTGATAATGAGGTCTTTTCTTACCATTCTTTCATTTTTCTTTTAAACTTAATTTTTATTGAATCTATATTTAAAGTGTACTTTGTGATGACTTGATACACATAGTATATTGAGTAATTTGACCAAATTATTAAACTTTTCATCTCTTCATATACTTTGTGAGCGTATTTGTTTGTGATGAGATTTAAGATCAATTTTCTTGTAAAATTTCAAGTATTCAGTTCAATGTTATTAACTATAGATTTCTTGGTAATGCTAGATTTTAACGTACAGAATTAAGATTTTGTACATTTGACCAACGCTTTCCATTTCCCTTCCCTGGTCTTCAGTAACCAGCATTATACTCTTTGATTCAATTAACTGGACTTTTAGTATTTACTATTTTTTTCTTTTTCCAGTGTAGATGTAACCAACTGTCTTATTAAATAAGAAACACAGAACCAATGTAAAAAAGAAAGCCAAGAGGTCAGAGCTCAGAGCTAAAACCTTACCCTTCCTCCTGCAATGCTCCTACCTCTCTGAAAGAGAGCTACTTCCTGTGTGTTTGTCTTTAATATAGTCTTTCTGTTCTGCCTTCTCATTGGTTGTAAACCCAAACACATGACTGCCTCGTCACTGCCTGTAAGTACAGCCCTCCAGGTCTTAAAGGTGTATGTCTCCAATGCTGGCTGTATCCCTGAACACACGGAGATCTACCTAGCTCTTCTACCAAGTGCTGGGATTAAAGGTGTGCACCACCACCGCCACGCTCTTGCTATGGCTCTAATAGCTCTGACCCCTGGGCAACTTTATTTATTAATATACAATTAAAATCACATTTCAGTACAAATAAAATACCACCATATTCCAGTTTTATTGAGATATTAAACATGGACAAAAATGTAATATGTCTCTCTTCTTCAATGTATTTTTAATGCATATGTACACTATAAAATGATTACCATTAATTAGTCTATTTATCACTTTACATGCCTCACCTCACATGGTTCTTTTGTTTTTGTGGTAAAGACATTTAAATCTCAAGGATGCAGCACAGTAGTGTTATTATGGTCACTGTTAGCACATTAGAGCCTCAGAGCTTGTTCAGGCTGTATTATTAAATGTGTGACCCTGTTAAATGCTAAATCTTATTTCCTACTCTTCTGTACCCTTGGCAAGCAGCATCCCAAATCTACTTTATATAATCCTGTGAGTTTGATCTTTTTAGATTTTCATATATATATGAATTTTATATATATGAATTCATATATATATGAATTTTTAGATTTTCATATATATATATATATGGTGATATAATAGTTCTCTTTATCCATCTCATTTGAGTATAGCATCAAGATTGCTTATGTGGTTTAAAAAGCAAAGTTACTTATTATGCCTAAATACTATTCCATTATATGTGTATGCATATATATATATATATATATGCATATCTGTATACATAAGTATTACCGAAAGTTAACTATCTGTTCATACATCCATACACTTGATCAGTATACCTGTCCTGGTTACTGGGGATTCTGCTACAGCAAACATAAAAATAGAGATAATTCTTTAAGATATTCCTTTGATTTCTTTGAGATTATATATACCAGCATGGGAATTACAGACACTTGTGTACCACCATGGCAGTGCTGAGAACCTGGCTCCTCTGCGAGAGCAGCAAGTATTTTTAAATGCTGAGCCATCTCTCCAGCCTCCAGCAATACCACATTTTTGCATGCTGTCAAAACACTTATGTCTTTATAAATTGTTATTTCATGTGAATTGATTTATTCTGATTAGCAGTTCTCGGTGTTTAGGGCACATGTACACAAACACATAAATATGCACACATGCATGCAGGTGCACACACAGTATTTTAGCTATGAATTTTATGACATGTCTACTAGGAATGGAGGAATGTGAAGACGTCTTGCTGATGTCTAAAGTTTGGGGTCTTATTAAGCTATCTTGAATGTAACAGCAGCTATCACTTGGTCTTCTCAGCTGAAATAGGGACCTATGTTACTTTCTACTTCTGAGTCTCCTTTTCTTGGTAAACATAAAGGGGAAGTTGCTCATATGTAAATCAGGATACTGAAAATTTATTTACAAATTATATTCACACTACCTGTCTTCTCCTCTTTGCTCACTTTTGCAATATATGATCATGCTTTGTGTTTTATTGGTTTAGATTGTATTAGAACAATGAACTCATGCCCCATACAATGAAAGAGCTTAGGACCAAATATAAAATGAAATGAAACTATAACATATAATATTTATAAGTTCAATGAGATTGAATCAAACTAATACAAAAATAATTTTGGTCTTTTTGCATTTAATTTATTGTAAAAATATTGTGGCAATGTGATTTTATTTATATAAGTTCTACTTGAGTAAATACTTTCAATCTTATTCCTCACTTAGAAAGAGTTGGGACTGGACAGACTTCCTGGAATTATGAACTGAGGGAACAAAGAAGACTCTGAGCATAGTTCCATTATAAAAGAGAAAATGGAACACAGAGAGATGTCGAAGCTTGCATAGCATTTTGTAAGAGTACAAGACAGGCTCTGAGTGGTGAGGGACCAACCTCATGCAATGTCTTTTCACAGGCAGTTCAGAATAAAATGTGCAGTGTTGTGGGATAGTCTTTTAATACACCATGAAGATATGTCTCTGTTTTGCTTCATCTGCCTGGGGTGCCTTCTGATTGGTTTAATAAAAAAAGCTGAATGGCCAATAGCTAGACAGCTGACACTAGGCAGGACTTCTGGGCAGAGATAGGGACTCTGGATTAGAATCTGGTATGGAGGATTTTGCCAGTGAGACATGGAGGGAGTTGGACATACAGATTGGAAGAGGGATAAAGAGCCATGTAGTAGAATGTAGATTAATAGAAACAAGTTAATTCCAGTTATAAGAGCTAGTTGAGAACAAACATAAGCTAAAGGCCAAGCTTTCATAATTAATAATAAGTCCCTGTGTTATTATTTGGGGCCTGACAGTCCTAAGAAAGTCTGGCTATAGTGCAGGGCTAGTCTCTACTTGTCTACTATGTACATTGCCTTGCACTTAACTTATATTGTATTTGAAGATGTAAGTTAAGTTTATATTTTAAAATACCCTAGTTGAATAAATCGAAAATCTACTTTTTCAGTCTATCAAGACCAAAATGTTTCATTTTAAATGTTTTCCCTCCTCTCACACTAATCTATACCTATACAAATATCAATTATCAAGTGATGGTTGTGAGTGAGTAGAAAGAAATGGTTCAGCTAACTCTAAACTCTCTGAGTTGCTGAGTACTAAGGGATATGTTTGAGATACCCAGGGAATTCAAGTCCGGTCTAACTGCCTGTAACTTTAAATTTCTCACCGTCACAAGTCTTCCTTTGCAGTTATAGTCTTAATGAAAACAGACCAACCAATCCCTCACTCAGTATGAAAGGTAAGAGCAATCTAATTGTGTAGGCAAAGGCTAACAGCACTTAGGAAACAGAAGTTGTGTGTGAGTTTATAATTCTTACATAGCTTTTCATTGTCTCTTCAAATGATGACCACGCTGGCTACTTGCAGGAGAATGGCTGTCACCTTATGACCATGTAGAGGAGAGGTGGCAAGTGCAGGAGCTGATTCCTGGGGAGTCTCTAATAGAGGTGCCACACTCACCAGAATGATGGCAGTGGTGACACTGCCAAAACAGACATTTGGCACTTTGACCACTAGGATCTGCTGCAAGCAGAATGGAGAAGGATGCAATCTTAGGCTGGATGTCTAGGTTCCTCGTGACAGGGAACATTTCTAAGAGATACAAAGGCCCTGCCTCTTAGGCTAGTGGAGTAAGAGAAGGATGGCTTATCTTTTCCTTTCCATTTCAGTTGGTAGCAGTTTATTTGGGTTCTAATTTTAGACTCTTATGCTCATTTTTTAGCAACGAATACAGTGCATGCAACTATGACCTCGTGAAGAAGAGAGGCGATGGCTGTTTTTATCTAAATTTGTACCTTATGATTTTACCAATAAAGACTCGGGAGTCAGAGGCTGGGATGAAAACCTGCTAGCTCAGAGAGGCTGAGAAGCAACTACCTGAACTTCCTTCTTGGCATCTCAGAAAGAGAACTCGTTTTCAACCATTCCAATCCCAAAGGAACCGCCAAACTCTCTGGCCCTCCCTTCTACTTCCGATGCCTTTCTTTATCAGTCTTCCTATCTCCCCATGTATCCTCCATGGCTATTCTTGTCAACTAGATGCTGACTCTGCCTCCTGACCTCAGCTTTTTATTAAATTAACACAATCTTGGGGTTCACAATGTGATCAAATATCCTGCAACAAGTGGCCAGACCCTGAGAACAGGAAAGCAAAGCTAAACCCAGGTTCTTTCATTTTCTACCTCTGGGACTTTAGCCATTTAATTCTCTAAGACAGAGTTTACTCATCTGCCAGGTGTGATTATGGTGAGGAATACATATGCAAAGATGTGGAAAATGAGTTAGCAGAGTAGTGACTTTCTAAAATAGAGGGCACCCCGAACAAAGTGGGGCCAAAGGATTGCTGTCACATCTATTCAGATCTAATCTATTTTCTGTCACTATAGAACTTGGCACTCTGAACATGTTATATATAAAATTGCCCAACAAATATACCTTTGTGATTGTGTTCCTTTGCTTTATAAATGTCCCTGAGGTTTGTCTGTGGTGATTAATGTATCCAAACTTCATTTGTTCTATTTCTAATTACTTTGTTGTATGCTATGTTCATTCATTTATTAGATAATGGCTATTTTTTCAGCTAGATGGGATGTTGTAAATATTACTGCTATGAATGTTCATATGTAGTGTTTTATGAGTACATATGTTTTCATTTCTATTAAAGATGAAGAACAGAATTGTTGAAGTCTGCTAAACCTATGCCTAGCATTTTGAGGAATTATCAAATTGTTTCTAAAAGTAGCAGTACCACTGGCACCCACTCACGTGTGTGTGTGTGTGTGTGTGTGTGTGTGTTGTGTGTGTGTGTGTGTGTGTGTGTGTATGATATATACATGTGATTGTGAATGTGTGTACATGTGAATGTACAAGCACATGCACAGAGTGTGTTAGCGTGAAGGCCAGAGGGCAACATGGGGTGTCTTCCTCAATTGATCTCCATTTCAGTTTTGGGATAGGGCCTCTCACTGAAACTGGAGCTCTTGGTTTGCCTACGCTGGATGACCAGTAAGCCCCAGGGATCCTCCCACCTACATCTCCTTCACTGACATTCTAGAAGTACACTGTCCCGGGCTTTTACATGTCTGTCAGGTTTCTCCATTCAGGTCTGCATTTCACTTCACAGACTGTCACATCCCCCAGCCTCCCACCTGTTTTTAATGAGCTTATATTCTGAGATGAGAATAACTTTGTGTTTTTCCCATAGAAAGTGCTGGACCGTTAGATTAAGGAATAGCTTCTCCTAGGTGGTTGAGATATTCAAGTCTTCATAACCCACCAGGCAGCTTGGTGGAAATTAAGCAAATTGTCAGTGTTATCTCTAACTCCCAGAGAACTAAGATCACTTGACCTTTAATGGACCAGTTTTACAGTTAGAAGAATATTACTGGTTTGAAGAAAACTATCTTAATTTTTTAAAATTAACTTGGGATATTAGAGAAGTACTAAAAAGATACTACATATAATTGCCTTTTATTAAAAAGTGTCAATAAAGTGGCCAAATGTTACCTTAAAAATGGTTAATTGTATGCTCAACAGTAGTGCTTGGAGGACATATAGGTGGATGTGTATGTTTGTGTATGACATGTGTATGCATGTGTGTGTATGCATGAGTGTACATGTGTATGCATGAGTGCACATGTGTGAACATGTGTATGTGTGTGTGTATGTGTGTGTGTGTGTGTGTGTGTGTGTGTGTGTGTGAGAGAGAGAGAGAGAGAGAGAGAGAGAGAGAGAGAGAGAGAGAGAGAGAGAGAGAGAGAGAGAATGTGTGTTAGCTTGTAGAAAAACCAGTAGTAGAATGGCAGTCCATGAAGCTTATACACCGAATGAGTGTAGGGCCATGAAATAAGCTGCTTATCTTAAGCTCTTCTACACAGTCACACATCTCTACATCTGAAGTGGTGGTGGAGTCACATGCAATCATGCCATTAACAGCATCAATTTCCTCAGGATCTGGGACTCCAATGAAGTTATTTCTTGCCAAGTCAATCACTTCTCAGCATGACAAAAGTTTTAACTAAGCTCAAATTATTCATAGTTAAAGACACACAAGTCAAGGAATTGCTATTGTCTACAACCATTGTTTTTTGAAAGCGCTTTTATTTAGAGTTAAAGGAATCAGTTACCTTGCTTTTCTAGATTGCTACAGTGTCATTTTCTTCTAGTTCAGAAAGAAAGTGTCCTTAAGCTCGTTCACTGACTGTCATCAGCTCTTCTTCAGCAGCTCATTGTAATGATCATAAAAACAGGATGAAGCTCAACTTGGAAACCAGACTCGGAAAATGGAAGAGAAAACCCTCCCCTCCCCTAGTCCACACTGCCAGCCTATATATAGTGAGTTGAGTTCTCACACCAGTTTAAGGGCCGTTGGGCACCCTGACTACAGGTTTTTATTTATAAAGAAGAATGTATCTGCAAATGCGTTTCACAGTCTGCAAGAACTGGCAGAGGAGCTTGAAGCATTAGAAAGGATGGCATCTGTTTTTATTTTGGAATTAAGCATAGTGTGCTATAGTGAGAACAACCAGAGAATAAATGGCTGCGTGCACTCACTCAAGCTGCAGTGAAGTCTGGGAGTTCCTTTGGTGTGTCATCTGTCAAAGTCGGGTGATTTCCATGGGAGTGGGTGTTTATATTAAATAAGGAGAGCAGCTTACAGGCCAAGCAATCCATTAATGTCATGGAACAAAAGAAAATTATACACTCTGCACAAAGTAGTTTTGAAAGGCAAACAGTGCCAGTAGCAATTTTGGGAATGGATTGAACATTTTTCTCTGACTGTATTGCATGACGTGGCCACAGCCATGCCTGCACATCAATTGCTGGCATGGCAGAAACTTTAGTAAAATCAACTCTAGAGCCATACATATATGTGCATATGTGTATGTTGTGTGTGTGCATGTGTGCTATGCATGTACTCACAGGCATGTATGAACATATGTGTATTTCATGGCCCTGGATTCATTTTATGTATAAACCTCAAGGATTTTCACTTTAGTGTTGGTTTTCTACAAGCTTACACACACACACACACACACACACACACACACACACACACACACACACACACAAGTATACACCCCCAGGCACTATAGTTGAGCATACAGATAATCATTCTAAGATAATATTTTGCCGACTTACTGGCACTTTTTAATAAAAGACAATTATATGTAGCAGCTTTCTTATACTTCTCTGATGTTCCAAGTTAATTTAAAAAATTTATGAGTTAACATTTTTGAGATCTGTCTGGATAGTGCTCCATCTTTTTAAATTTGAGACAGAGTCTTTCACTCTACCTGGAGCTCATCAACTTAGTTATATTGGCTATTCAATGATTCCCCAAGGACCCTTCTATCTCTGCTCCCCTCCCAGCACTGGGCTTATAGAAATGAGCCACCTGCTATTGAGTAAATGCCTGGATCTGAACTTGAGTGTGCATGTTTCCACATAGGCAATCTATCAACCAAGCCATCTTACCAGCACTTATAGGCACAAACCTTTAACATGCTAGCTCTTATCTCAAGAGACTGTGTTAAAATAACAAGGGATGGATGCATCACACCTTATTATGACAAGTCTACAGGTAGACTTTCGTAGAGTAGAAACACTTGAAGTGAGACCAGGAGATGCCATTGATAAAGGTAAAACCTCAATGGCAGTGGAGATCTCACGATGTTAGAGGTGCCAGTACCGAACTGAGCTAGACTGAGTTTAGGAGATAAGCGATGTGTGCTGTGAATGCCATAGACAGAGAGGGAGGCTGTCCAAGCCCTTTGAGACTTTTAAGTTCACAAGTGAGTTCCAGATATTGGACATTGAGCTATAGGATTTGATTTACACTGCTAGATTGGGTGCTTTTCCTTTGCTTTATTTTTAATTCCCTTGTTTTTCTTTGTTAAATAAGAAAGTCTCTAGGTCTTGTGAGATTTGCAGAAGTCTACAGATAAGAGATTTTTGCAGTTTTAAAAGATGCTGATTGGGATTTTGTAATAACTGTGGGATTTTTAAAATTTGTGCTATATTTTGCATTACGATGTTACTATGAGATCTTGAGGATAAACAAGAAAGGGAAGGTTATGGTTTAATAGTGGTGTGTTTGTGGGCCAAGTCGCCAAGGGGTGGAGTGTCCTGGTTACTTTTTATTGTCAATTTGACACAACGTAGCATTACCTAGAAAGAGGGAACCTCAAGTCAAGAACTGTGTCAATCAGATTGGTCTGTAGACAGCATTTTGGAATATTGTTTTTAGTGTAAATTTGTGTTGGAATGCCCAGTCCATTGTGAATGGTATCATCCATAGTCAGGGTAAGAAAGCTGGGCATAGCCAGAAAGCAGACCACTAAGCAGCCTTCATCCATGGTTTCTGCCCCTAGTTCCCAGTTTGAGTCTCTGCCATGTCTTCCCTCAGTGATGGCTGTTACTGGAAGTATAAACTATAGTAAGTAAACCCAATCTTTTCCTAGTTGTGCTTGGTCAGAATGTTTTATAGCAGCGACAGAAAGCAAACTGGAACAGGTGCTCCATGGTATCACGTATGTTTCTAAATCTATTGTCCAAAAATCTGCCCAGTATAGATGTTCACATTGTAAAGCACCCAGAAGAGCATTCAGCATAGTACACACAATGCACCCATTTGTTGAATAAAAGTAAAATTGGTTCAGCTTCATAAATGCTAGAAAATACTACATATTTTATTGAAAGGGCAGTGCAGGTAGTGGTATAGCATGCGGAACATAGTCTATTACCTTTTCAGACCCCTCCAGTGAGAGGTAGCCCCTTTACAATACCACTAGATTTAGCACTCACTGGATTGTGAGGTGACAATTTCCATGATAGAGCTCTTGGCAGGTCTAGCTGCCAGGTTTTCTTCGGCAATTTGCTTTGGTACATGCTGATTTTCTATACTGACCCCTTAACACACCCTTTTAATTCAGAATGATAAGGCATAGTGTTGACTGGCTAGGTCAGTGTTCTGTTCAGAAATCTCTCCCCTATATGAGATACACAGTGAACTTTTGCAGAATCATTAGTCGATGTCAAATTGCTTCTCTCATTGCAGACATTTAAGTGTGAGTCTTTTGAGGTACATTGAGCTGAAATCTTGCAGAAACATGGATAACAAGTGTGGGATTAAAATACTAATTCAAGTTGCATGAGGAAAAAGTAGATGTAGTTTAGTAAGTGCATATTGTACGTTTATAGGACAGTAGAACATCCTTTTGTTTAAATGAAGACTTTATTTTCAGAAAACTTTAGTACTTGTGACAATGCCGAGTGAAAGCTATAGAGATTTTTCTTAAGGCTGGTGACTTTGAGTATCCAACTATCAACATCTTCCAGCAGCGATGATGTGTTCTAACTGATCAACCTGCATTGATGAGTCATTCTTACTCCAGTACACAGTTGATTATTTTTCACTGGGTTTTCTGTATCGCACAATTGCAGATAACTGTGTAATTACATATGTAAACTACTATTCCATCCAGTCAGAATATTTACACTAACTTAAATAACCTGAACCCCCAATAATTTACTGTCCCTACAGTTTGTCTGCCTTACAATGCCGTAAGTTTAAAATCTTATGTATGAATCCATTTCAGATTGCTTTCTTTTTTTCAGACAGCAATGTGAACTTAAGTTTCATTTATGTTTTCATTCGTGGCTACATAACTCATCTCTTTCTAGTGCAATCTAGCATCTACTTGTTTGCGTGCACTATGATGTTATTATCTACATCTGCTGAAGAATATTTTGATTGCTTGTAAGGTTTGGCACGTTTGAAAAAAATTTTACATTAAACACCTACTCATGGCTTTTTGCATAGTCATGCAATTTTTAACTTTCTTGGGCAGGCTTATGTTACATGCTAGACTGTGTGCTAAGAATGTGATGTGCTCAGGAAAATACTGCTCAATTGTCTTCCCATAGTGACAGGACAGTACCAGTTTGCTTTGCAGTCCCCTCATTAAGGGATGAGGGCTTCTGCTGCCAGGATTTGCTGCCTGCATTTCATCTCTCTTTTAAAATATGAATCTTGGTGCTTACATCTCTCACAGCATTGATTTAGGCAGTTACGGTGACAGCGTTACAATTGGGTCATTATCTCACTTTTGCCACAGTTTTATGTGTAGCTTTCCAGAAGCTGTGAATTTTGCCTAAAATTACAATATTCCGTGACAAGAAAGTCTTTATGCTTCCTTGTAGAAATCTGTCCTTTATAATAGTTTTGGGGATGAGCTAACCATATACAGATGCCATTTTTTTGTGGTGAACAATATCCTAGGCAGTAACTCATCAAAGCAATATTAATTAAAATAAATATTGAATCAGCACTAACACATACCAGGTCTTCCTCTAGACATGGGAGGTGAGATGGTGGACAAAAATGTCAGACTCTCCCTCTGGGAGCTTAAAGTGTGACAAAGAAAATAGACTTTAATACAACAACCACACCAATGATCCTATAATTAAAACCATGATTAATTGGATGAAGGAAAAAACAGGAATTTATGAACATGTATCAAAAGGAGACCTTTCCTAATTTGGCTGAGTATGATATATAGTAGGAAAGAGGGTGGATCAGGAGAACAGGAGAAGAGCTTCCCAGACAGAATAATGACCGGTCATTAAATGTGTGATGTGGTGAAATAGACCTCTTGATGATCTGCTCAGATCCTGTCTTCAGTGCCCAGGTATCACCGGCCCGTTGCCTTAGGCAAGAATATACCACAGTCCATCTCCTTTGCCACACTTTCCCATCTCCATTTTCTCACAAATGTAGCTAAAAATGCTCTTCCAGGGTGGGCAGGGGAGCTGATCAGATATGATTCATGCAACAACAACAATAGTAGTAATAAATAATAAAAATACCAACACCAAAGAAGGACCAAGGAGGTCATAAGGGGAGAGTAGCCATCTACAGATTAGGAAGAATGTCTTTACAAGGAGCAGAAATGGTTGATAGCTTGACAAGTAGTTTTTATCCTTCAGAATTGTTATAAATTAGTTTCTATTGCTTAAAGCACCGACTGTGTGTTGGTTTTGTTTTGTTTTGTTTTGAAGGCAGCCTAAGTCAAATGTTCCATCTCAGATAGTTATCAGGGAACTCAATTTAAGACAAGACTGAAAATATACAAGAGACAGTTGGTGGCATGGGTCTAGTTCAAAAGGATTCTGAAAATA
Organism: Peromyscus maniculatus bairdii; assembly: GCF_049852395.1. Classification (NCBI taxonomy): domain Eukaryota; kingdom Metazoa; phylum Chordata; class Mammalia; order Rodentia; family Cricetidae; genus Peromyscus; species Peromyscus maniculatus. Next base: position 54,627,513 of record NC_134867.1, on the reverse strand, counting down.
TTATGGATCAAAGAGTAGTTCCGACAATAACTTTAGAGCAATAGTGAGAGTGAAATTGAGAGACTATTTGGCAAAGATAGTCAGGCCCATAAATTATTTATACTATATACAATACTTTTTGTAGCAAAGTTTTTCTCTCATAAGTTTTAAAAATACCAAAATATCTCTGTAAGACATCTTTCTGCAGCTATGACAAATATCTTGGGTACATGAAATTACAAGGTAAAAAGGTTTGTTTTCACTCACAATTTCAGAGATTTCAGTTATTGGTCCTGTGGTACTATAACTTTGATTGTGGTAATAGCATAGACTGTCATGATGGGAGTCTGGGGTAAAAGGGGCCTTCTCATGAGAGAGAGAGAGAGAGAGAGAGAGAGAGAGAGAGAGAGAGAGAGAGAGAGAGAGAGAATATCACAAGCTTGTACAGTTCTGCCTGTGTGCCCCTGCTTGTGATGGAACTCAAAGCCTGTCTCCTGAGCGGTCTCTACTCACTGCCTGTGTCTTCCTGACAGGCATTTCCTATTCCTAACATCTCTACCTTCCTGGGGTTTACATTACAGCTTAATTCCACTCTTACTCCTTCACCTATTACCCAGCCAAGAGAAACTTGTGAGGAATCTGACCTGGTAACTTTTTGTTCTAAGTTTTTAATTGAAACCTGAATTTCTTTCTATGCACCAATAACTCATGAGTCCTTTAGAGGGTGCTAAAGCCTGGTTTCTGTATGATGTTTACCTAGGCTGACTTGAACCACGGCTGAGGTCGAGGTCACGACTGAGCGCCCAGATAGCTGACAAAGAGGAATCCACCCTGTGGTGACAGTTCTCTATGCAAATTGGGTGCCTGGGTTGTCTCTTCTCAAATTAAAGTCTTTGGTACAAGTTTACAGTCTTGCATCTGTGAGGGTAAAAATCAATGGTATCTTGCTGATTTCTGGGAGGTCTTCAATACACATCTTTACTGATACAAAGTACTTGGCTCTTTGTAATGGCATCAATCTCTAAACTCTCTCTGGATACAACTGTAACACACCTTTTCTGGCCAAACTATGTCTTTCAGTCCTTTCTTGTCGATTCATATTCTTACTTCAAATCTGGCTAAAAGCAGCCAGCAATACCCATGCCACTCTCTGGATGATGTTCTTCTTCAAAGTCTCCTTGACTGTATAAAGTATTCCATCACACAGTTTGAATTTGGCCCTACAAGAAGTCTCATGGCATGCATATAAGGTAGACAAATTCTTTGTCTAGAAGTCTGTTGTCGATGCTAGTGGCCTCTGTTCCAACTTCTAACAGAGTTCCCATCGAATCTGAAACCTAGTGAACAGGTCACTTGGCAGTAAAGAAGCATTTCTGTTACCACTTGGTCTTCTAACTCCTCACCAGATTTGTCCAGTGAAATCTGTTACAACTGAAATTAAAATACTTCTTGTAGCAGAGGATACCATCATTCAGACAAAAGCAGTCATGGACAAAATGGGAAAAGTTTTTTTTTTTTACCAACTACACATTCAATAGAGGGCTGATATCTGTAAGAACTCAAAAAACTAGATATAAAGAAAACAAATCACCCATTTAAAAATGGGGTAAAGATCTAAACGGAGAATTCTCAAAAGAGAAAACTCAGATGGTTGAGAAAAAACTTAAAGAACTATTCGACATCCTTAGCTGTCAGAAGAATGGAAATCAAAGCTCCTTTGAGATTCCACCTTACACCTGTCAGAATGGCTAAGATCAACGAAACAACTGACAGCTCGTGCTGACAAGGTTGTTGAGTAAGAGGAACACTCCTCCATTGCTCAGTCTCCCTCATTGTTTTGTAATTTATTTAGATCACCCCCCTTTACTAGAAATCTTATTTTCACATATTATTGTTAGAAAAATGTTGCATCAACATCTATCTTTTAATATATACTTTATTAGTGTATACCCAGGGCTTCAGAGACACCTGTCTAATGTTTAAGAGAAGGTAATGATTTTTAGCACCCCCCCCCCAGTTTTCCAGCTATTAGGATGGATCATAAACCTGGAGCAATAGGCTTTGCTGTGAGATCCTTTAAGGTGATGTCTGTGTTTAGTTTGGAGAAAAAGACATTGATAGTCACACAAAACTGCTTTTTGGATTAAAATGGATAGCATGTACTTTTTTATGTCTGAAATTATTTATTATCCATGTTTGTCAAGTGTCCAAGGTGACTATAAAATAACCCATTTATTTCTGAACTCCTTTTCCTTCTCTCGCTAGGATTCATTTCTGACCTGGACATTCCAGTACCATTTCATATTTAACTTCAAACAGTCTCAAGCTGTTTCTGTTTTACAAAGCATTTTATAGCTACCTTGTTTTCTAAGTTTTCAAAATTAGCTTGACCCAGCTCTATTACATAACAGCAAGTGTAGCTTCACATACTTATTGAGCAGTTTCTAAATGGACAGCAGGATACTAGATGACACATCTAAAGTAGAGCCACACTTAAGGTGAATGATTGCACATGCAGATTCATCCTATATAAAATGTGTTTATACTCCGCACAGCTGTTTTGTCATCCCAGGCATGGATATCTTTTAATTTCTTGAGCCAGCATTCCTTCAGATCAATTGATTCCTATACCACATACTCATATCTTGAGGCATTTGGGACAGAAAATGAGAAAATACGTTGAGCTTGTCCTGAAGATTCATCACTTCATTTGAGAAAGAGAAACTCATAAATGCATATATCACCCAAATTCTCTTCTTCATGACTGTGGATACAATTCCCCTGAAAACATTTTGTAAACTGGCAATAGACATGCTTTACTTCTCTGAAGAGCCTTCTTTTGCAGCGAGGCTGAGTCAGCTGACCATTTCCTTCCATGAAACGTATCTATCTCTAAGTCATCTTGAAATGCAGGAAACTTCCACGAGTCATGAGGTCATCTGTTTCACATAGGAGTATAGCCTTACTTTGAAAAGCTAACAACACAGTCATCTCTTCCTTTATACATAAAGCATTTATTGGAAAAGTACAACACAGAAGTATATCTAAATATTGTGTGGCTCATGTGGCTTCTGATGCACTTGTAGCATGGTTGCGGGATGACTTCTGCACAGCACAAAGATGTCCAGTGTAGCTCTGCTCTCCCACAGCCTTCAATGCCATCTGTATATGTGTATGGATGAGCCAAAACACACAATGTGATTATCCTGGGCCAAAAGATGATTTTTGTAGACAATTTATGTGCAATAATAATAAAATGAACAACTTGGCTGGCAGCTCCTCAGCTCAGCAGATATCACTAATACTTCCCAGAGCATCAGAAGGTAAGAGGCTCTAGGAGATGAAATGGAATACTGAGGTTGAAAAATACCTAGCTTAATTGGTCCCATGCTTCTTTGCTGTTTCTGACTGCATTGATCTTATTGGCCAGCAGCCACAGTCAAGAACATTGCTCTAGACTGTGTAGGACCTTCCTTCCAAGGTGATCTTAAAACATGGCAGATGTCCTTTAGTGTATTTCTCTCTAGTAACTCATTTTATACCTTTTTAAAATATTTCTTGACATCATATTATTTTCCTTAAACACATGGTAAACTATACTTAAAAATAAACAATATAAAAGTGAACAAAACCATTTGTGATTATAATGCTTGATGCTAACATTAAACAAAAAGGAAAGAAACCCCAAGAATAAATCTACGTTTTCTTCATATTATTTCTTCAACCCTGAAGATAACGTCCATATAGCCCTCACTCCCTATATGTGCTGTCGTTCTCTTTACAGTACAATACAAATATTAGTAGGTGCTCTTTCACACAACCCATACTTAGCACCCTGTTTTAAATCAATATGTACTCCCATAGGCTCAGAGGTGGACTGGATTGATTCAGATTCTATAAGGCTGACAGTTTCCTGCCTTCAGACTTGATTTGTCAAACCACTTTCCAAAAACCCTGATTTTCTTTCATTATCAAATGCCTGTCTTTCAGAGTTTCTAAAAATCTTCTCTCCTGATGTTAAAAAAGGAATCTTGGTCAGTGTGCAGATAAAATGCCCTAGCACGGGCCTCTGAGAGTAAAACTGGAGGCACACAGTATCTCATTAATATTTTATGTCCCCACGTATTTAAAAGAGAGTATGAGGTGAGACACTCACGTAGGCTTGTGCAAACTTTTAACACCCTGTCAAGATGCTGGAATCTACAAAGCTCAAGTTTGAAACGTGCGCAGTTGAGTTACAAAACAGTCACAAAAGAAGAACCTCATGTTTTAGCTCTGTTTATGGTTTGGTGTTGGGCCACACTCACAGTTACCCTGCAGCGCATGAGGCCTGTGGGCTGCAGATTGACATGCTCGGTTGGGAACATGGTCATCTGTTTTGTGGCTAGCGTTGCCTTCTCTGCTCTGAGCATCTCTGGGTGATAAACAGAGTGCACGAAAATGGACATCAGAGAAGCAGCAGCCACCCCCAGCCCCTGACACGGTGCCCATTGCACTGCTTCTCAGAGCTCTATTTGTTCCCTTAATCTGGGAAAACAGCAGGACTCCGGCATCTTCCATGCCCCAACTCTGTTAGTTAATCACACATATGCAATACTGTTTAATCCCCCCCCCCCCCCCGCCAATAACTATGACGGAGCCACGATTCAGCCTGTGAAGAAGACACTTGAAGAAACCAAGTCTAAAGAATAGAGCCAGCTCCTTCACAGATGTATAGCCATGAGGTGGCCAAGTCAATAAATGAAATCAAGTTTCTCTGGGAAAGTTAGTTATGTCACTATAATCATTTGCTCTTTATTGTTTTGCCCCCAAATTGATGGGCCCACAGTTCACTGTGCATGTATTCCTGCCCTGATTTCCATTGATCTAAATGTGTGTTGAGTTCTTACTTGGTACAACAATCTCAAATGGCATAACCCAGTGGATGGGTATGACAAAAACAGATGTTGGGTCTCAGCAGGCTCCTTTTCAAAACCCACTTTCACAAACCTGCTTCTGATGCAGCCATTTCTGCTTCCACGGCACTTGCTCTTCCTGAAGAGTCTTTAAAACATGTTCAGAGTCCTTTGTCAAAGCAGCAATTCGCTATGGATTGGTGCTTTGCAGGTAACTGCTGTTATGATGGTAAGACAATGTCTTAAAAGAGAAGGATGTTGAGATACTAGCCATGATTCTTCCATATAAAAAGAAATCAGTGATTTATAGCAGTGGTCTCAGACCCTGGGGAAGATTATTACTAAAATTGTCTGCATATCTGCCATGCTTTTAGATTCTCTTTGAGCCTGACCCTCCCTCATGTGTTCAGATGTGGGTAGACATAGGACATAATATGGAAAGACAGTTTATACAGGTCTCAAGATATCAAGTTCCAGTTCAAGACTAGTGGTGCTTCAAAGTGTGATGACCTAGAGTCAGATAACGAAAGGAGAATCAAGAGAAAAGTCCATTGCTATAGTAACAATTTAGACTCTGAAGACTGAAGAGCATATCATAGCCCAGTCAATATTGAGACTACAGAGAGAGGGGTGTTGGCATCATAATAATTAGACCATGAATTAACAAAGCTGCCCAGTGAAAGTTTAGTATCAAAACATACAACAATAGCAAAAAACAGCAGTGTATCTGATTCTGCCATGGGGGCATGCCCAGTTCTCTGACTGCTCAGGATGTATGCAGATGTGTTTTCAGATCTCTGTCTTAATTATTTTCTAATCCTCTGTGTTATCTCATTATCCTTCATGCTGTTATTTGAATCTAAAATGTACCCCATAGTGTAGAGAGCTGCGTGCTTCTGCCTTCCACCCTCCTGACGATGAGCGTTCTCTGTGATAAACAACTCCTTATTTGGCTAAGGCTGAGGATTTGGCTTGCTTCCGTGCACCTGGACCTATCCTCAGTACAAACATGACAGATTGGGGTTGGCTGCCCAGAAGCTATTTAGGTTGTGGGTTGGCTTTCCCCCGGGTCAGAAGTCAGAAGATTGTGTCAAGGTTCCTGAATAAACTGCTTGGAGAAGAGCCTGGTGTTGCGTTTTCCTTGCTGGTCGAGGCAGACGCGACACCATAGTCCCATGATTTGAACACATTGTCTTCAGGCTGTGAGATTATTTTGAACAATATGGGGCATTTTAGGAAGTGGAGCCTGGCTGGTGTATGCAGGTCACTAGAGAAGGGTCTTTGAAGGTTAAATCTACCTTTGGTTCAAGATTATCTTTATTAACTGTTGTGGGAATACACAGTCCATTGTGGGTGGCACCATGTCCTAGGCAGGGGTTCCTTAACTGTATGACAGTGGGGGAACCAATTTGAGCACAAATAAGCAAGCAAGCAAGTAAGAATGTAGGCATGACATATAAACAAAATTAACACAGGACCTGAAAAAATAGAAAATACCTACTCCCTTTTGCAGTGTCTAAAAGCAGTTCTGCATATGGTTAAGGACACAGGTGCAGAACCAACCCTGTTGATTTTGAATATTGCTCTGCTTTAGCTGTGTATGTGAAACCCTTGGGTCTCCACTCTCTCCTCTGTAAAATTAAGATGATCATTACAGTACTACACTCATAGAGTGATATGAGGATTACATGAGTTAATAAACATAAGTCCCCAGAATAGCACCTGGGACATGGTAATCATGATGTGGTTTTGCTAGTTCTAATATTTTAATACTTGTCCATTTGAAGTCATCACTGTTTTTCTTTTCTGCTCCAATTTAGTAGCAGCTTCATTTCTCAATAATAGGTGTATATAACCCTTTCTTAAATGCTGCAACCCTCTGTTTGTCTTGCCATCTGGCTTCTGCAGATGGAACTGAAGATGTGGACAGCTGCATACTAGATGAGGATCATATTTTAGTTTGATCTGGAAAAAACTGGAAGAAATAAAAGTAAAGGAAGAGCTTTCCAAGAAGAGTGGAAATCAAGTATAAATATGTAGAACTATGAACAAATGTGTTTAAATTTACTTTGGATATTTAACAGCGCTAGACATGAATATGGTTGAGAGTGGCAGAAAATAAGACCAATGTTGGGTGTGACAATAAAAGCATTTTTTTGGAGTCTATGTCTGCATTTTGAGCCATTTAGGAACCTGTTTTGCACATGATGTAAAATGTAGCTAAAACTGATATAAGACAAAGGTACTTATTATTTTATAAGGCAAACATTTCACATATTTCTTGATTGGTTCCATCATTCAGCAGTGCCATAAAGGTCCCACTGCTCTGTCATCTCAGGTTTGTTTCACCCTCTGCTTGGGCTTTCTTTTCATGGCTGTGCACTACAATCAGTGAGCCCATTTCTTACCTAGTGTAAATGGGAATGTTTTTGTCTCGTTGGACCAGATAAACATCTTTTAAACCTTCAAAAATAAATCAAATGCAGCAACTTCATTTCTGTTCCCTCCTTCCAAACTCTTCCATGCAGCTCCCATCTTGCTCCCTCCCAAATTCATGTTTTTTTTTCTTTGATTGCTGTTGATACTTCTATACCTATAAATGTATAAAAGCAATTTCTGAGTCTGTTTAGTGTTGCTTCTGTATATATGATTTCAGGATTTACCACTTGGTACTGGGTAACCATTAGGGAGATTATCCCTGGGGAAGACTAAATTTCCCTTTCTCCAGGTCATGAGTTGTAGGTCTTTGTCTAGAGATGGTGCCTTGGGAGATTTCCCTACGTTAACATGTCTATTCGTAATGTCCTTGTTCAGGTCTTGTTTGGGCAGCCATATTGTTGATGTATCATGAGTGGAGCCTTCCTGTCATTTCTAGGAGACAATCTCACAATAGACTTCCTGGTCCTCTGACTTATCATATTTCTGCTCCATTTTTTTTTGTGATGTTCACTGAGTCTTGGTTGCAGGTGTTGTGTTGTAGAGGTATCCATTGGCTACTGGATATCCCATGATCAGTTGTATTTGAATAGTTGTGGTTTCCTGTAATGGTCTCTGCTGCAAAAAGAAGCTCTTTGAAGGGAAGTGAGAGCTATACTCTTACCTGTGGCTACAAAAATAAGTATTTAGAATTCAGTTTTGATGTGTGCTGTTTAGTAAAGTGGAGGTAACAGATTCTCTTCTAAAATTCATAACCTCACTAGCTATGGGTATTTGGCTAGGTTTCTAGTACCAGGCATTATTTCCCTTCTATTGAGTTGGCCTTAAGTCTAATTAGGTATTTGTTGGTTACATCAATATATGAGTGCCCCTATTGTACCCTTTAGAGATATCTTGTCACGCAGGCCATTGTTGTGGTTCATAGGTGTCATGGCTAGATAGGGCTAATGGTTTCTTCTCTCCCTTGGTAACTTGTATAGCACCTTCTAGTACTATAAAAGCAAGACTTTAGGGTGCTGTGGGATGGTCTGTATGTCAAATTACTCTGATTGGTCAATAAATAAAAAACTGATTGGCCAGTGGCTAGGCAGGAAGTATAGGAGGGACTAACAGAGAGGAGAAAAGAAAGAACAGGAAGGCAGAAGGAGTCACTGCCAGCCACCTCCATGACAAGCAGCATGCGAAGATGCCGGTAAGCCATGAGCCATGTGGCAAGGTATAGATTTATGGAAATGGGTTAATTTAAGCTATAAGAACAGTTAGCAAGAAGCCTGCCACGGCCATACAGTTTGTAACCAATATAAGTCTCTGTGTTTACTTGGTTGGGTCTGAGTGGCTGTGAGACTGGCAGGTAACAAAGATTTGTCCTGACTGTGAGTAAGGCAGGAAAACTCTAGCTACATCAGGGAAGAAGCTTTTGTGTCAGATCCAGCTAGAATCCTTTGAGTCATGTGTCTGAAATGCATCAGATCTTCTGTAGAGACCCACAGAGGTTTCCTAGTGGGAACTTACTCAGGGTCTGAGAGTTGCTTTACAATCTGAGCTTGCTTTACACAGCATGGCTGCATAAGGAGATGATTTGGAAGGGTCTACACTTGGCTGTATGATGTACTTTGATATAGCAAGGGGGAGGTCTTTTGTTATAAATAGCCCTTTAGAAGAGGCAGAAGGGACCATTGTGTTTTGATCCAGGTCCTCCTGAAGCTATCCTGTGTTTCTGTCTTTCTCCTCTTCGCTATCTTTCTACCTAAAAGTTTCTTATCCCTCTCTCCTCCTCATAGGAACCATTTTAAAAAGGTGGGATCTGGCCTCCTTCAGATGTCACCAGAACTAGGGACTTGGGTGCAGAGGAATTAAGTGAGGGAGGGAGCACCTCGGAAGCAGTTGAACATGTCTGGTTTTGTATTAAAGTTAAGTTGGTGGTATTTTATTCTTTGGGAGCAAAAACTGTATAAAGAGCAGCTAAAATTAAGCCAAAGCAAGTAATAAAAGTTAGGCTGCAGCAAGTATCTGTCTCTGTCTAGATTTCTCGCTTTCTCTCTCTCAATTTCTATCTATTAAATTAGGAAAAAGTATAGGGGTTAGGTATAGAAATATTGTTTAGGAAGAAACTTAGGGTAAGAGTAGAATTTTCCTAGTGCCAACCTGGCATAGAAAACAGCATCCAGGAACAAGCAGCCACTGCAGATTTAGCAGTCTGAGAAAGAAAAGCCACTATAGGACAGGGAAATAGTAATCAGATGTTTGTATATTCACTTGTAGAGAGTTTGAAAACTAGGGGAGTTGAGGTCGAACAGCAAGTACAGAGGTTCTTGGAGTTTGTAGAGGAGCTGTGTCCTTGGTTTTCTGACTATGGGACTCTGGCCACAGACGCCTGGGGGAGAATTAGAGATGAAACGCAACAATATTATGAGGAACATGGGCCAGAAAAGATTCCCACAAAAGCTTTTGACCTTTGGGCATTAATTTGGGACAGCTTAGATCTAAGTCCTGAGTGGTAGGAGGGAATTGTCCCTGAGATAGATATGGATGGAACAGAACCCTCTGCTCTGCAGGAGCTAGATGAGCACACTTCTACAACATCGTTTAGTCAGGGTCAGTTCCCTCTGGGCCAGAAAGCCAAGTTTAAGGAAGGGAAGTCTTGCAGTGAGACAAGGGAGGAACTGAAGAGCTTGAACAGTTAAGCAATTTCTCTTTCTCAAAAAACTGGAGGCTCTTCAGGTCTCTCCTTCTCAGAAGGGTACGCATCTTCCTTCTGTAGGGGCAGAATTAGACTCACCTGGGGGGTCATCTATCAGAATGGCAAAGTCACTCATAGTCACCCTGTCACACAAGCCTCCCAGACCACGGCAAGCCCTCCCTGCTAGTCCTGCATCCCTCCTTCAAACCTGTATCAGAGAAGCAGCTAGCAGAGGGAGGAGGTGCAAGGATTTCAAATGTTCCCCATAATCAAGCAGCAGGATGCCCAGGAAAAATATCTGGAGTGCATGTTCCAATTCCTTTTAAACAACTGAAGGAATTAAAAGCAGCATGTAACCAATATGGTCCAATGGCTCCATTTACACAAGCATTGTTAGAAAGCCTTTTTTTTTTTTTTTTTTTAGAAGTCCTGCCTCCTGGTGACTGGAAATAAATGGCCAGAGCTTGCTTGTCAGGTGGAGATAATTTGTTGTGGAAAAGCAAGTTTGTGGAGCAATGTCAGACCACAGCTGAAATAAATCAGGTCCATCAGATTCCTATTCCTTTGGATATGCTTGCTGGAGAAGACCCTTATTGGGAGACAAGTCAACAGTTAAATTTTGATGTGGCAGTGTATGCTCAGGTTAATGTAGCTGGCAAAAAGGCCCAGAATAAGCTTCTGTTGTTGGGAAGAAAAAAGGAGGATTTATCAAAAATAAGGCACAGGCCTGATGAATTGTTTCAAGATTTTGTTTCTAGTCAAATAGCAGGCAGGTTAATTGGAGATTCAGAAGCCGGACTTCTGCTTATTAAACAGCTCACCTACAAAAATGCTATTGCCACTTGTCAGGCCACTTTGGGACCTTTTAGCAAGAAAGGAAACATCTCTGACTATATTAGACTTTGCTCAGATATAAGGCCTTTGTATAATCAGCGGATAGTCATGGCTGTGGCATTACAGGGAAAAACAGTCAAGGATGTTCTTCACCAGCAAAGATTTTATGGCTCTAAGCAAGGGAAAGGCTGTCAGACCACCAGGAAGTTGCTTTGGGTGTGGCCAGATGGAACGCCATGTCCTGGAAGGGGAAAATGATTAAGGGCGAGGGGAAGCTTAAGGGCATATAAGGAACTTGGGCTGTGCCTGAGATGCCAAAGAGGGACACATTGGGCTAATAGAGGTCTATCAAGGATGGATACGCCGGGGAATCCATTTCAGGGAAATGGATGGAGGGGCCAGCCCAAGACCCCAACAAAGTAGATCTTTGGGATAATTCCACAGTTGGTCTCTCAGTAAAGAAATGTATTCAGGACCTCTATAGAGCAACCACAGGTAGTGCTAGATTAGATCCCAGCTCTTCTGTCTATATGGTTTTGACTCCTGAAATGGAGATGCAGGCATTCCCTACTGTTGTTTATGGGCCTTTGATGGAAGGCACTGTAGGGTTATTGCTGGGAAGAAGTCGTACCACCATGCAGGGGGTCTTTGTTGCTCCTAGAGTAATAGACGCTGATTATGTGGAAAAATTTAAGGCAATGACTCATTTACCTAAGGGAATTTCAGTAATAAAGACAGGCCAGACACTTGCACAGTCAATTTTACTTCCTCAGGTGAAAACAAAAAATCCACTTAAAAAGGATAAGAGAGGAGAAGATGAATTTGGTTTGTCAGATGCCTATTGTTTACAAGCCATAGGTCCACAGCATCCAGAACTTACTTTGGTTATTAAAGGAAAAAGTTTTCTAGGTCTTTTACACATGGATGTGAATTTGTCTGTTATTACTGCTAGTCAATGACCTTCTATGCAGCCAAAGTTGGAAACTATTTCACAGTTAAAAGGGATTGGTCAAACTCAGTTTCCTGAGCAGAGTAGCAATGAACTCTCCTGTAAAGATGTAGAAGGTCATGAAGGAACTTTTCAGCCGTATATTGTCCCTCACTTGCCTGTAAATTTGTGGGGTCCAGATGTTATGAGCTGTATGGTAGTATAGTCATATAGCCCCAATACAGTTATCACTAAACAAAAGGTTCCTGACCCACAAATTAATAAAAAATAGTGATGGTGAAATTTCATCTTTGCTCCCTAAGAAAAGGCTAATAGGGTATTTTTTAGGAAGAGTCATTAAGCAGCCTGTACTCCATGCAGATCCTATAACTTGGAAATCTGACCATCCTGTGTGGATAAATCAATGGCCCCTAACAGAAGAAAAAATACAAACCATCCAGCAGTTAGTACAGGAAGAGTTGGATAGTGGTCATATTGTACCTTCTAATTCTCCCTGGAATTCTCCTAAATGAAGTCAGGGAAATGGAGATTATTACAAGATTTAAGGAAAATTGATGAGAACATACAGCCAATGGGAGCTTTGCAGCCTGAATTGCCTACCCCTACAGCTATACCAGAAGATACTTATAAAATTATTTTGGATTTAAAGAATTGTTTTTCATACCATCCCTTTGGCTCCCCAAGATTGTCAAAGATTTGCATTTAGCTTCCCTCAGTTAACTTTAAAGAGCCCATGAAAAGATTTCATTGGAAGGTTTTTGCCCCAGGGAATGGTCAATAGCCCAACATTGTGTCAGAAATTTGTGGCTCAAACTATCCAAAAAGTTAGAGATCAATTTCAGAAAGTTTATATTATTCATTATATGGATGATATTTTGCTTGCACATAAAGATGAAGAAATTTTTCTTGACACCTTTGGACAACTTCAGCACTGTCTTACAAATGCAGGCTTAATTATTGCTCCAGAGAAAGTGCAAAGAGAGCCACCTTCTCAATATCTAGGATATATATTATACCCTAAGGAACTAAAGCCTCAAAAATTGGAAATAAGAAAGGATGGGTTAAAAACTTTAAATGATTTTCAAAAGTTATTAGGGGACATTCAATGGTTATGACCTTATTTAAAATTATCTACAGGTGATTTGGAAACTTTAATTGATATTTTAAAAGGAGACGGTGATCCTAATTTACCCAGACAGCTAACTGAAAAAGGTCAACAGGTTCTTTTGCAGGTTGAGAATGCTATTCAATATCAGCAAGTATGTTGTATTAATTATGATCTACCTTGGCATGCATATATCTTGCCCACTAGACATACTCCTACAGTAATTTTATGGCAAAACAGTCCTCTTTTATGGCTACATCTTCCTGTTTCACCAGCTATGGCATTAAATCCATATTATGAAGCTGTAGCTTGTTTGGTACAGAAAAGCAGGATTGAATCTAGACGTTATTTCAGCAAAGAACCAAGTGTGAACAGTGTTCCTTTTTCAAAACAGCAAATTGATTGGCTTTTCAACATAATGATCCTTGGGCAATTGCCTTTTCTCAGTTTCTGGGTCAAATTAATAATCAGTTTCCAGTGGATCAATTGTTATAATTCACTCAAATGCATTCATTTATATTTTCTAAGATTGTGATGAAAGATCCCATAAGAGATGCTATGCTAGTTTCTACTGATGGTTCTTTAAATGGGAGGACTGCTTATGTTATCAATGGAAAAAGTTATGTTGTACAAACAACCCCAGCTTCTGCACAGATAGTGGAATTATGGGTGGTGAATATGGCTTTTTTTGTTTCTTGTAGACAGTTCATTTAATTTATATACAGATAGTCAATATATTTATAGGGCTCTTCAAGTTATAGAAGCTGTTCCATGCATTGGGAGTATTAACAGTCAGGTTAGAATGCTGTTTCAGCTAATTCAAGATGCTATTCACCAAAGAAAGCTGCTGTGCTTTCTGGGTCACATTAGAGCTCATTCCAATCTTCCTGGTCTTTTAGCCAATGGTAATACAACTGCTGACCAATTAACAAGGATGATCACCTTATCCCAGGTAGAATTAGTTCAACGGTCACATGCTTTTCATCATCAAAATAGGAAAAGTCTAAGAAAGCAATTCAATCTTACCAGGGAAGTTACTGGACAGATAGTTAAACAATATGGAGTATGCCTGAAATAATTTCCTGTACCTCACTTGGGGGTAAACCCTCAAGGTTTTCTTCCTAGTCATTTATGGCAAATGAATGTCACTCATATTTTGAAATACATGTAACTATTGACACTTACTCAAGATTTATAATGGCTGGTTCGCAATCTGGAGAAGCTACAAAAGTGTTTCTCCTATATGGGGATACCAAAAATTATTAAAACTGATAATGGTTCTGAGTATAGAAGTAAAGCATTTCAGCAATTTTGTTCCCAGTTGCAAATTGAGCACCAAATGGGCATTCCTTATAATACTCAAGGACAAGGCACAGTGGAAAGAGCCTGTGGCACTCTCAAGATGCAGCTTCGAAAAACTGAGAAGGGACATTGTACTTTTTGTTCTGGATTTTTTGAATGTGGATCTCTGTGAGCAATCTGCCCCAGATAGATTTTGACATGATGGCATCTGAGCGACTTTTGCTCAGGTGAAATGGACAGAGTCTTGCTTGAGATTATGGAAGGGTCCCTACCCTGTGTTAATATGGGGTCGAGGACGTGCTTGTGTCTTTTTCACAAGATGAAAATGGAGCTCCGTGGCTGCCTGAGAGCTTGGCACAGTGTTTGAAACAGAGAACTGCCAGCCCTACACTGCAGCTGCTGACGCTCCCCCAGAGGAGCTGCAGTGAGGAACAGGCGAACTGGTGTTCCTGACATCTATGTTCCATCCTGCAGTCTGGGGAAAGCAGGAGACTAAGACCCTTCCCCTCCCCGAAGACTGCTGAGAAGGAGTTTGGGACAAAGGTTTTGTTGCCATTTGGTATTCAAGGACGGAGACTGTAAGAGCTGGAATGAAATGGAGCCTGGCGGCGCATCACTTCTGACAGCTAGCCGCAAACCAATGCACAGCTCCTTTAAGAGATGGGAGGCAGAGGCAGGCGGATCTTTGTGAGTTCGAGGCCAGCCTGGTCTATAGAGCAAGATCCAGGAAAGGTGCAAAGCTACACAGAGAAACCCTGTCTCAAAAAATCAAGAGAGAGAGAGAGAGAGAGAGAGAGAGAGAGAGAGAGAGAGAGAGAGAGAGAGAGAGAGAGAGAGAGAGAGTTCCCTCTGGATAAGTGAGACAGTTGATCAGCTTGAACTATTTAGGAGGCCCCCAGGCAGTGGAGCCAGGACCTGTCCTTGGTGCATGGGCTGCCTTTTTGGAGCCTGGGGCCTATGCTGAGACACTGCTCAGTCTCGGTGTAGGAAGGAGGGGACTGGACCTGCCTTGGCTGAGTCTGCCAGGCTGGGCTGACTCCCCAGGGGAGACCTTGCCTTGGAGGAGGTGGAAGTCCGGGGTGGATTGGCGCAGAGGGCTGGGGGGTGGGAGGAGGGAGGTCGGGGGAATCCGTGGCTGATATGTGAAATTAAGTTAATTATAAAATAAAAATACTATTAAAAGAGAGAGAGAGAGAGAGAGAGAGAGAGAGAGAGAGAGAGAGAGAGAGAGAGAGAGAGAGAGAGAGAGAGAGAGAGAGAGAGACTGAGACTAGGGCAGCTCTCCTAGGGAAAGCTAACTGAAAGTGCCTCTGTGGCTGAGAGTGAAGCCTCAGAGCCGCTTGTTTGAATTTAGTTGAATTGTTGTATTCAGGGGAGCTGCAACATTTGGGTAAAGGGACCGCCCCGGCCAGCAACCGGCTGCCACTGGGTGAACGTCCACCATGGCAGTGTGCTGTGATCAGCTCTGGGATGGATGGGAGGGCCCAGCAGGGAAGGTGGTTGGGGGGACGGCATCACTCCAAGTGTTACAGCCCCCTGGCAGCAGCGCTTGCTGAATCCGAGGGCTGAGGGAACTGGACACAGAGACTCCAGAGCCACTGACAAATTAAATTAGGCTCTGATTTAAAACTTTCAGGGGGAACTTTAAGACTGTTATTAAAATGGACTTTGATCAAACTTCAGAAATGAAACAGTTTTGAGTTCATCTACAATTTTAACTATGGTGACTCACGATTCTCTGTCTTGTTGGAAAAAATATAAATAATTCTGTTAAGAGATCTCTTTTGAATGTTGGCTAAAGTTTGGAAAGTAGTCCTATAGAGAGTTTGCTTTTTAATCTAAGTTTCTAAGAATTGTAAATATGTATAG
This sequence comes from Peromyscus maniculatus bairdii, assembly GCF_049852395.1. Taxonomy (NCBI): domain Eukaryota; kingdom Metazoa; phylum Chordata; class Mammalia; order Rodentia; family Cricetidae; genus Peromyscus; species Peromyscus maniculatus. The sequence continues at coordinate 54,611,464 of NC_134867.1, read as the reverse complement.
TAATATTCATACTAGAATTATGTTAATCTTTTGATATTGATGAACCATGGTTTGGTGAAGCTAAGGGAGTCTTTAAGTTTGATGCAGTTGCATCAGGAGTTTATTGATTTATTTGATGCATTTGCATCAAGAGTTTAATAGACATCATAGGCCCATCCAAAAAAGACATTCCATCTTGGTCATCCTCTCCTCCTTTACTAAAGGGGTGGCAGCCCTAGGTATTGCTGTGGTTGTTCCAACTACTTGCAAGCTCTTAGTAGGGACCAGAGTCAGAGCTGGGTTAAACTCTGTACTTTCCCCTTCCAGAGGCTGGTAGCCAGAGACCAGTAAATCTCTCTTACTAGCTCCCAACCTAAGACATAGTACACTTGATGGAAAGTGTATCTCCATGACAGGTAAGGCTGATTAATGAAGATGACTAAGGCAGGCACAGTCTATCTGAGGGATCTGAGGGGCCCTTTAGGGGGAGCTGTAGAGACCCACAGAGGTTTCCTAGTGAGAACTTACTCAGGGTCCAAGAATCTGAGCTCCCTTTACTCAGCAGGGCTACATAAGGGGATGATTTGACCATGGGCGTGGTTACCAGGTGTTTGGAAGGGTCTTCACTTGCTGTATGGTGTGCTTTGATCTAGAAAGAGGGTGTCTTTTGCCCCACCCCTTGGTATTGTTATAGAAAGCCCTTTTGAAGAGGCAGAAGAGGCTGTTAGGTTTTGATCCAGGTCCTCCCAAAGCTATCCTGTGTTTCTGTCTTTCTCCTCTTCACTGTGTTTCTAAGAGTTCTTATCCCTCTCCCCTCGTCATAGGAACCCCTTTAAAAAGTGGGAGCTGACCTCCTACAGTCTTCAACAATATAGATTTATCTTCAACCTCTGGTAGGCAACCAAGGATAATGACAATAGCGGATATTGATTGGGAGTGTCTTGGATTCCCTTGACCATCAACTTGAAAAGGTTTATCATACTTGGTACTAGGGGTTTTTGTTAGACAGTTTATGACTCTTGTGGGGAAGTATTACCAGCCTAAGTGGCATAACTTCATTTAGTTATATATGTGTCTCTGTATATGTCTATGGATATTATATAGTACACTTGTAGGTATGTATATTTTAGGTAAATAAAAATGGTATGATTCCTTATTGCTTTAATTTTAAATAGTCATACTAAGTAGGTTAGATTTTGAATTCTAGGTTGTATTATTATATTACAGCACTATACTGTATAATTTCTACATGTGGTGGTAATTACCTCTCCCCCAGGTAAATATTGATTTTTTTTCCTTGAAAGGCCTTTGATACATAAACCTAATTAGTTACCGTGATTCTTTCCAAATTTCAGATCTTCATCAGTCCTAATTATTACCATTTACAAACACAAAGCTTACAAAGAGAACTTTGTTTTCATTTTAATTTTAAAATTATTAATAACTATAATAAATTAAATTGTTAATTAAAATTAAATTATTCATATTTTTCAAATTATGATTAACTATAAATGTTTCCCTATAATTAGTATGTATTCAGTTTCTTCTGACTTTATTGTCTTTTTATATACACCCTTGATACTTTATTCATTAATTTTTAATGTTTTAGCTCTTACATATTTGGAGGACAAAATTTTAATTAATATGTTGGATAATTTGATATTCATATTGCAAGTATTTTTATAAAAATATGTGATTTTTATTGACATTAAATTTACATTACAATTTTTAATTCTAATTTTTTATAGTTATCTTGATTTTTAACATTTTTGTCCTTTGTCACACATATATTTCATTATTTTTCCTAAGAGACTGACTATATTTATTATGTTTCTTTAGGTTGTGACTCCACCATGTTGCTGGAATTAATTTTAGTCTATAATGTGAACTAGAGACTCAAATACTATATTCTTCTAAAAGGTGTGTGCAGTATACAAAAAGATGTTTGTATATCTTTTATCAGAAGCAGTTTAAACCAGGAATACTGTTTCTGTGGCTTCTTGCTATTCAAATTTAAGTTAGAGAAATAGCGAATGTAAGCAGGATAACCTGAAGGATATGCCAAGTACTATACCTTACTATTAAAAAATATTAGAGATGATTAATGTGCACAGCAACATTAAGCAATTAGTAAATAAAAACATAGGAGAGTGTGCAGGTACTGGCACCTATTTGGGAAGATAGCCAATATGGGAATTTAAGTAGAAATAGCAAACCACAGACTCTGTGCCCCTGAGATGCCATTCAAATTATCTTTTGCTGTGAGAATTGTAGAGGGGAGTTTCTCAGTCCTGCCTAGCCCTGTGGTCTGGACAAATCTCTTTCACCTGAGCTCTTGCAGCCACTTATAAAATAATCACCCAGAGGCTTATATTAATTACCAACTGTATGGCCTATGGCTCAGGCTTTTTGCTAGCTAGCTCTTACAATTTAAATAAACCCATTCCTATTCATCTGTTTGGCTCCATTACTCCATGGCATTACCTGTTCTTTCATATGTTGTTTCTCCTGGTGGCTGTTGGCAGCATCTACTCTGATCTCACCTTTCTTCTCTCTCAATCTCTCTTGGATTTCCCACCTGGCTTCATTCTGTCCTGCCATAGGCCAGTGCAGCTTTATTTATTAACCAATAGGAGCAACACATATTCACAGCATAAGGAAAGACATCCCAAAGCAAAGAATTCTCTGTGATGTTTAGTTTTTAATATGAATATGAAATTAATCATGTTTAAATGCAGTGATGATTTTCCAGTGAGACTGTAAAATCAAAGAGAAGTCAGTTTTCCCTCTTGGGTATACTTTATAATGAGTAATTTTGAGCTTTTCTCTGGTTTGGAGGTAGGCTGGAGTGTGTGTAGCTAGGTTTAGTCATCACCACCATTAATGAGCAAGCATCAATGTCTCATAATGACAGAAGTGTTTATTGATAAATTAGAATTTATAATGAGGTGCAGCCAATGGTAATTGAAGAAGTAATTTCTTCATGTCCTTTCAAGCAAGAAAACAGTAGGAGCTGTATATTGGAAGCTCTTCTAAACTGCCAATAAAATCTGATAGCATTAAAAATAGGATTAATCATATATTTGAAAGTTGTTACAGTTGAATTAAGAAATCTCTTACCTTTCAGGTTTGAATTACTTTGTGTCAACCTAAGTTTTTCTCTTAAGTTATTTATATTTGAATAACTGAACATATAATTAATCTTATAGAATATACATGTATATTCCACATCATGTATATTCTGCAAGATTAATTACATGTTTTCGATCAAATCAAATTTTCAGCCATGTCTATTTGCCACAAAGACCTCTTAATATTAAGTGCAAGATATATTACTGATATTTTAAGAAATCTACCATATTTCTTAAAAAGAAACTTGTGAAGAACACAGCATACTTGAGTTGTTTTTTTTAACATCCATGACTGGAGTCAGAACACAGTCCATGCATTGCTGTTCTGTCTTGGAACTGGAGAGCTTTTGTAATGATATTATTGTGTTTTAATTTTGTCTTTCACTCCAAGAATTAGGTGTTGGGTCTCCATAGTGTTGGTACTAACTTTTGCTACAAGTAACAATAACAACAACAACAACGACAACAAACTACAGCTGAGACTAGGTTAAGCTGTAAGAGGAAATCTTGACACACTCACACAAAGACCCAGTATGTTAGTATTTTATTTGTACTGAAATGTGATTTTCATTGTATTTTAATAAATAAAGTCGCCTGGGGGTCAGAGCTATTAGAGTCATAGCAAGAGCGTGGTGGTGGTGGTGGTGGTGGTGGTGGTGGTGGTGGTGGTGGTGCACACCTTTAATCCCAGCACTTGGTAGAAGAGCTAGGTAGATCTCTGTGTGTTCAGGGATACAGCCAGCATTGGAGACATATGCCTTTAAGACCTGGAGGGCCGTACATATAGGCAGTGACAAGGCAGTCATGTGTTTGGGTTTACAACCAATGAGAAGGCAAAACAGAAAGACTATTTAAAGACAGACACACAGGAAGTAGCTCTCTTTCGGGGAAGCTAGGAGCACTGCAGGAGGTAAGATTTTAGCTGACTTCTCAGCTTTCTCTTTTACATTGGTTCTGTGTTTCTTATTTTAATAAGACGGTTGGTTACATCTACAACCCAGACTCACAGATATCTATGTGTATGCACACGAGCACACATGCATGCACACACCACATAGACGACACGGCACACCACACACATATATACACATGTACACACCTCATATACAAACACACATACACCACATACACACAGTCATAACCCAACATGCATACCACAGGTACACAGACACCCCACCCAAACCCCTGATCTCAGGGAATGTAAAAGTCCTGCATAGATTTCATCCCTGGCATATCCTTTGGAGTTAGGCTGTGCTCTGTCAATCCATTCTGAGCGCCCCCCCCCCCCCCCCCCCGCGCCACCTGCGACTTGGAACCAATGACATTTCTCTTCTCTTTGAAGGAATAGTACCTTTTCAGTAAATCTTTAAATTAAATTTATGGACTTCATTATGCTGGGCTTAAGTGAATCAGTCTCTTTAAAAAATCTATAAGACAAGGAAGGTGAACAATGATGTTGACTAGTTCAGACCCAAGGGACAGTTACTGCCTCTACACTGCCTTTACTGACAACCTGGGGCTGGCTTTTCTTCAAGCTCAATAAAATCAGGGTGCTCCTACTGAGAAAAACAGAAATACATACCAGGTGGGCAAATTATCACTTCACTAGGAAAGCATAAATTAATTTTTTTCTATGTTTAGTTTTAATTGCCAACTAGACACAACCTAGACTCACCTAGGAAGAGGCCCTCAATAAGGGAATGTCTTGACCAGGTTGGCCTATAAACATGTTTATGGGAGATGGTCATGATTATGTTAATTGTGTGGAAAGATCCAGCCTAAAAGTGGATGACACCATTCCCTGGGTCTGGTCTTGAATTGTGTAAGAGGAGAGAAGATGAACTAAACAGTAAGCACCCGTGCATTTCTCTGTGCTCCTGATTGTTGACGTGATGTGACTAGCTACTTCAGGTCCTTGTACTATGACTTCCCTGTTATGATAGACCATAACCTGAATTATGAGATAGAATCAACTATTTCTGCCCTAAATAGCTTTTGTTAGGGTATCGTATCACAGAAATGGAAATGAAAGTAAAACAATTAGGAAAATACAGCAATGACACTAATTTCACTAATTGTTTGAGAGAATGGAAGATGGTATGCAAATTATTTCTGCATAAAAATTTCCTGGGCTTGCCTGTTGTATTTCTTAAAGTTCAAATGTTTAATGATTGGTTGACCAATGTGGATTTCATGAGATAAAATTGGATAGGTTTTTATATAAAAATATACTGTAAGATTAGCATGCCTTACTATTTCTACTTCAGGTAAAAATAAATTAAATAAATAAATAAAAATAGAAAAGTCAGGCTGTGGCAGGGCACGCCTTTAATCCCAGCACTCAGGAGGCAGAGGCAGGTTAATCTCAGTGAGTTCGAGGCCAGCCTGGTCTACAAAGCAAGTTCCAAGAAAGGTGTAAAGCTACACAGAGAAACCCTGTCTCAAAAAACAAAAACAAAACAAAACAAAACAAAACAAAAATAAATAAATAAAAATAGAGTGCTTTTGGCAGTGTGGAGGCAAAGTATACTGGGTTATGGTGTTAGCTGTATTTTCCTATAACTGAAAGCATTTCAAATATTCTAAAATTTTGTACAAAGAAATGAGACATCTGGTACTGTCTTCCCCTTGTCAAATATAAGCAAAGGCAGTTCTTCTTTCAGCAGAATTAAATACTATTTGATTTGAAAGCTGGGCGAGCAATAGCATGGTTCTTTCTCTACCAATTCTTATTAACCTTCCTTTGTGGTGACATTATTTCAGCTAATGATGAGCACACAGCTAAAGCTCAATACACTAGCAAGTTTATGAAGTCAAGATCATTTCTAAAATCTGGTGGCTAGAGTTCTTCATGTGGACCATTACTGACAGTCATATTGATCAGTCAATATGAGCCCCTCTGTTATTTGACAGAAAATCTATCAAATCCAGACTCTTAAGACAATGATATTCCAAAAAAGAAAATGATTAGATCTTTTAGGGAAAAAAAAACATGCTTGACTTTTTATTAAGGTAGTAAGATCACATTCCATTTTGCACTAATATCATTGCCTTGCAACAGTTCTCTTTTTAAAAGATTTATTTATTCATGTATTTTATGTACATGAATGTTCTATCTTCATGCACATCAGATCCCATTGTGGATGGTTGTGAGCCACCACGTGGTTGCCTGTAATTGAACTCAGAACCTCTGAAAGAGCATTCAAGTACTCTTAACCACTGAGCCATCTCTCCAGCCCGTGCAATGGTTCTTAAGAAAACAAATCAAGTTACTTGGCTATTAACGTACAGTGGAGAAACGTGTGGTCAAGGTCAGGAGTAGGGAAGGTTGACAAGAAGTTGAACTAAGAGATGCCATGTCTACTGAACTATCTGATGGAATGTATCTGTATTTTTCAAAGGCTATTTCTTCCTTCCATGGCCAAAAGATGCTTCAGAGGGGGAAGGATTATCTTTCCTCACATGCACACCAGAGAAGAACTTGAGCCCTGGATCTTTTCTTTTTGAACCTCAGTGGACACAAAGCTCACTCCATCTGTTCCTGTGGTTCATGCTTTCTTCATTCAGGCTGCACTCAGTTGAAGAAAATAATTTCTACTCAGAGAAGATGGAAATCTTATCCTGTAGTCATAGTTCAATCATCTTAAGATTGAAATGTTGAGTTGTCCAGTACATAGTTTTGAGCTTTACATATACACTCTTCTAACCAAAGCCTGGTTTGTTTTTTGTTTGTTTGTTTGTTGCCAGGCAAGGCTTATGTGGAGTAATGCTGGAGAGGAGAGCTTAGTTCATTTGATTTTTTTTTTATTTTGAAAGATTTTACTTTTTAACTCTCTCTCTCTCTCTCTCTCTCTCTCTCTCTCTCTCTCTCTCTCACACGCGCATGCGTGTATGTATGTGTGTGTGCATATGAATGAGGTTGCTGATGGAGACAAAAGAAGGCATCAGATCCCCTGAAACTGGAGGCACCGGTGGGGTAGTGGTGATGTAGTAAACCACTAAAGTGAGTACAAGGAACTGAAATCCTGACTCTAAAATAGAAGCAAGTGCTCTTAGAAACTGAGCAACCTCTCTTGCTTAGTCCATTCATTCTTTAGTTATTCATTCAACTCACACAGCATCTATATCATGTGCCTTATCTCCACTAGAGCTATCCGATTGGAAGGATTAAAGGATGGAGAGATTCTAAGAACCACTTACACATTAGATTTGTGGGTGTGTGTGTGGGGGGGCGGTTACACATGTATATGCAAGAGATGACTGAAAAATTTCTCCCTACCATTCCTAGAATGTAATCAGGGCTGGGGAGGTAGACAATTTGGTAAAGTGCTTGCAAAGCAAGCATGAGGACTTCAGTTCAGTCTTTAGAACTCACTCATGTTAAAAAAGGAAGAAAGGAAGGAAGAAAAGAAAGAAGGAAGGAAGGAAAGAGAAGAAAATAAATAAAGGAAGGAAGGAAGGAAGGAAGGAAGGAAGGAAGGAAGGAAGGAAGGAAGGAAGAGAGCCGGGCGGTGGTGGCACACGCCTTTAATCCCAGCACTCGGGAGGCAGAGCCAGGCGGATCTCTGTGAGTTTGAGGCCAGCCTGGTCTACAAAGTGAGTTCCAGGAAAAGCACAAAGCTACCCAGAGAAACCCTGTCTCGAAAAACCAAAAAAAAAAAAATAAAGGAAGAAAAGATAGAAAAGTCTTGTGTGGTGATACACACTTCTAATCCCAGCACTAAGGAGGCAGAGACAGGTGGAATTTGGGTGCTCCCTGGTCAGCCAAGCTTTTCTACATGTCATGCTCCAAACCAGCAAGAGACCTTATCTCAAAAAAAAAAAAAAAAAAAAAAAAATCAAGGTGACTGGCACCTAAGGAATAACTCTTGATGTTTTCCTGTGACTTCCACACTCATGTGTATTTGTATACATGTACACACCCTTTCATGAACACCTGCATACAGGTGTGCATCTATTCACACACACACACACACACACACACACACACACACACACACACACACACACGCTAAGCAGCACAATATATTTGCTAATCTTCCACCCTCACTTAAAAAGAACAGCCTGCCTTCTCGAAATGAATCCTTTTACAATAGCTGTCCAAATAACAGCTGCAATTTGGTAAGGGTTCTTTCTAGGTGAGAGACTTGATAGATGGTCAGATCTGAGCAGCTGCCAGAAATCTGTTCCTTCTAGAACTAACTTGCTAAATGTAGAGCCAAGCCCAGGACAGGGCTTCTGAGGACAAAGGGAGTTCCAACTCTACTAAAATCTTGTTTTCTTCTAAAACGTTGTTTTCGCCATTTAAAAAGACATGACACTTAAAATACCTGCAATTTGGAGCAGGGGGCAAAATGCCGCTTATTCCAGCTCCATTAAACTGTCAAGTCAGACAGCTTCTGTTCTGTAGTTAACCTTTGCATGATGAAGGAATGTGGAAGTGAGCACATCCCTAGGCTTTGTCTCATCTTTTCCTGAAGGTAACATTTTTAAGTCCTTCAGAAATTTCCATTTACAAAAGACAGAGTGATTGGAGAGCATCTTAAACTAACGCCACATTTCTATGGCAATATTTGATGACACTGGAAAAGGGGGTTGGAAAGCTGAGCTATGTCATACACTCATTGTGCATCTTTGAAAAAAAGTCAGTCAAAAATCCACACCTCCATCTTCCCTTTTCTTTTCCTGCCCCTCTCCTGTCCCCTACCCTCTCATTTTCCTCCCTCCCTGTCCCATTTCCTCTTCCTGTCTATCTTTCCCATCTATCTTTTTTTTAATCATAGTCTCTCTGTTCTTATACAATTAAAAGCCTGATTGCTCCAGATATGCATGAGGAGAGAAGGGCAGTGGTCCCTCCTTCCCCTCCCCTCCCCTCTCCTCCCCTCCCTTACCTGCCTCCTTCCCTGTTTTTTTTTTCATGCTGAAGATTTGACCATATTCCCTTCTGCCCTCACACAGTTAGGCATTTCACCCCTGCTACTCAACGGAACCCTCAGCTCCTTCCTCATTTTTTTTTTTTTTTTTTTTGGTTTTTCGAGACAGGGTTTCTCTGTGTAGCTTTGCGCCTTTCCTGGGACTCACTTGGTAGCCCAGGCTGGCCTCGAACTCACAGAGATCCGCCTGGCTCTGCCTCCCGAGTGCTGGGATTAAAGGCGTGCGCCACCACCGCCCCTACTCCCATGATTGTCCTAAGAATTAAATGAAGCATTTGTGAAAACCTTTGGAAGCTAGATGAGGCTCACCAAATGTGAGATATGAAGACATGGCCCATCTCAGCAGCAGGAAGAAGGAATTCTCCTCATGTCATTTTGGGGTCCAAAGCATTCCTAATATCTCTAAATATAACTCTTTGTCATAATGCTCTTAATCTTGTTTATTTTTCTAGAACTCTAATTTCTCCTAAGTTCTTGGAAGGCAAGGTTGTTGCCTTTCATTCTCATGGTAGTAGGGAGTGGCTAATGCTGGAACGAGGGAGCTGTTAGGACAGATGGGGCAGGGCACTCACAAAGGAGATGGCGAAATTTATGTTGACAATGCAGTTTGTAAAACTCAAAACTGAAGAATTAAAGATCCAAAAATAATGGTGATTAAATATATAACACCTATGCTAATGAAGATAAGAGAAATTTCATGAGCCCCACGTATAGATGAAGAACTACAGCCAATCGTGTTTGCTGAGAGAGGGAGAACCAATGTTATCCAAAGATAAGTCCCCCCCCATAGGCTACCCAATCCCAAAAGGTCAGCTCTACATACATGTACATACAAGCAGCACTAACGGAGCTCCGTGGGTTATGTGTACATGTAGATGTAACCAACCGTCTTATTAAAATAAGAAACACAGAGCCAATGTAAAAGAGAAAGCCGAGAGGTCAGAGCTCAGAGCTAATATCTTACCTCCTGCAGTGCTCCTAGCTTCCCCAAGAGAGAGCTACTTCCTGTTTGTCTGTCTTTAAATAGTCTTTCTGTTCTGCCTTCTCATTGGTTGTAAACCCAAACACATGACTGCCTCGTCACTGCCTGTAAATACCGCCCCCCAGGTCTTAAAGGCATATGTCTCCAATGCTGGCTGTATCCCTGAGCACACAGATATCTACCTAGCTCTTCTAACCACCATGCTCTTGCTATGGCTCTAATAGCTCTGACCCCAGGGCAACTTTATTTATTAACATACAATTAAAATCACATTTCAGTACAAATAAAATATCACCATATTTCCCCTTTTCTATTTTAATAAAAAGAAAAAAGGCAAAAGGTTATAACTAACAAAAGAAAAACTATATACAAAAGTACAATAACTACATACAATATATACAAGTAACAAATACCTAAATGATGTCTAGTCCATTTGTATTTGACAAATCAGAGAAAATAATTCCCTTATCTATCCTATTTTGGTAAGTCCAAAATGTATCTAATTCACTTTCTATCCTAATTAATCTTCAACTATAACTAACTAATCTTCAACTCCCTCAGAGACCCAAGAAGGAAATAATATTAGCTAACAAAAATAAAAACAGGAAGTGCACGCAAGCAACTTCCAAAAATTTTGTGAGTTGACAGAAACAGCCAGCTGCCTGGACAGTCACCTGAGGTTTCTCCGCAGTGTTGGGGCATCATCTTCAGCCTATAGGCTTATCGTATCTGACAGACTCATTTGTGAAGTAGGTTGTACACAAGGTCAACAGTTCAACCTCACATTGGGTGAGAGTAGTCCATGTACCAGAAACACCTGAATTCCACTAGAGTAATGATTCAGGATTTTAAATTCTGGAAATTGTTGACGGTTTTTGAATTCAGCTGTCCATTCTTCTTGGCTGTGTATATATGGCTTCATCTCAGCATCTGTGTGTGTGTGTGTGTGTGTGTGTGTGTGCATACGCGCATGCAACAATAATAATTATAGAAGAAGTCATGCAATGAGAGGGAAGGGGGATGTGAGGGGAGCTGGGGAAGGGGTCCATGGAGGAATACAAATGATGTAAATATAGTACTCTCATGTATAAAATTCTTAAAACCCCTCATGTATAAACATCTCAAAACACCTACATAAAAAACTAACTTCAGACTACTGAGGAAGGTAGGGATGCTAATACTCCTTTTCAAATATGTGACCCGAAAAAGGTCATAATCAGAAACATACAAAACTTATTTAATTAGCATTTTTATAATATTCTGAAACTTTAGTCTGCTAAAATGAGTTTCTGGACCACAGTTTATATATTCATCTGACAGACATGCACAGAACTGTAAAACTCATTTCACAGTTTCATTCTGTTTAATGATATCATTAAATCTGGTACAGAAGCACCTGGTTTCTGAGAGCTTAAATACTCCACTGTTTGAAAAGACAAGCACTTTGCTTATGGAATGCCTTCTCTTTATATGCACTTTTCTTGTGAAATAAAAGATTTAAAATTTAGAAACACCAGGGAACACATTTTAGTCCGTTTTGAATATTAGAATAAGTATAAAAATGCTTTAGAGAAAGACTCTGTATTTTGACAGATAAGAGGTGGCTTAGACAAAAATACTGAAAATGAAAATCTTTTAAAGAAGTCAATTGAATGTGTGAGTTTACACATTATGAAAAGAGTGCCTACAAAATTTCCCGAGGTGTGTTATCTCTAAGGGTTAATAACTCAAATCGCTTTTCATCTTTGTGAGCTCTGTCATTCACAGTAAGAATGGATTTCAAGAGATGGTTCAGGTCTTGGAATTCAGTGTATCATCAGCACATTCACACAGTGTCAATCTTTGGTGAGATCAGGTGCTCTAAAATAGCTGTTGTTCCAGCTGCCTACCCTCAAGCCAGAAGAAAGGACTAGAATCAAATTGTACAACCGAGACAAGACATATTTTAACAAATGGACATAGAATTGCTTTGAAAAAATTTTAAACTTGAGCCTTTGAAATGAGGACAAATGGTGTGGAGAACCATAATTTAAAATTTAAAAAACTCATTGTCTAGCTGTTCATTTTGCATGGTAATTGAAGTTTTGAGAAGTTTAAACAAATGTTCCAAAAAGTCTACAATTTCTTTATATCAAAGTTTGGGTCACAACTCAAATTTTCATTTTTTTAATCCCAAAATGTTCATGTGATAAGGAACTTACAAAAACATGCAATCTATATCAAGAAATGTACACAGTAATATGCCTATAAATCTTTTCAATTTGTGACAGGGACATAAAGTTGAAACACAGCAGTGGAAGTCTATACTTTACTTTTAGGACAGTGTCAAATAGAAAAAAAGAGGGTGGGCAAAATTGAGGCAGTCCC